>NC_070629.1:30779997-30879997 GCF_947347685.1 Pleuronectes platessa
TCATTTCCTCTCGGCTCCTTTAGCCCTTCCTGGTTTTTAGATGTTACACACTTATCATGGTATTTACAGATCAACAATAACAAATAACTGAATCAATCAATGGAGGAAGGAGGCCTTGTGCAGTCTGGGGGTGGTGTCCCCCATGGCTCCATCCTGGGTCCTATTTTATTTCCCATAATTCCTGTCGTCAGGATGTGAGATGTTTCTGCAGCCTAATAAAACGAGCCAGATCCAGATCCTCATCTGATCCAGATGCAGATCCTCATCTGATTCAGATCCTCATCTGACCCTGATCAAGATCCAGATCCTCATCTGATCCAGATGCAGATCCTCATCTGATTCAGATCCTCATCTGATCCTGATCCAGATCCAGATCATCATCTGATCCAGATCCAGATCCTCATCTGATCCAGATCCAGATGATGATCTGGATCTGGATCAGATGAGGATCTGAATCAGATGAGGATCTGCATCTTGATCAGATGAGGATCTGGATCTGGATCAGATGAGGATCTGGATCTGGATCAGATGATGATCTGGATCTGGATCAGGATCAGATGAGGATCTGAATCAGATGAGGATCTGGATGTGGTGGAGGATGGGTCAGGGGTCAGGAGGTTAGGTTATGCCTCCTGACCTCCTGACCCCTGAGTGAATTCAGTGAGATGTTTTAAAAGTTCAACATGAAAACATTTATGAATCATTTTGCCAGAATCATAACGATGTTAATAAATTACCTTGATTTGAACCATGTGATGGATAAATGACTGCCCCCCCCCCCTCGTCCCTCAGTGCCAATCATCCCAACATTCCTCTACGCCCTGGAGCATCCCAGTCCGGAGCCCCAGACCGCCCAGCCCTCCCTGCTGCCCCTCCCCAGCCACAGAGCTGGTCTCCTGGGGACAGACACGGAGACGCCTGTCCCCACCTCCTCTCCTCTAGTGTCTCTGTTTGACAACACGACCTTCAGGCTGCAGGAGATCCGGCCCAAGCCGACCTCTGACCCCGAGCTGACGCACCAGGTCAACGACACCTCGGCTGCTACAGTAGGTGGACGATGATGTTTGATGACCACGTCACGATCGTGAAACATGGACGTGTGGTTTCTGTCTCTGAGTCAGAGTCCTCCTCACTTCTCCTCAAGAAACTTGCCTGTGTTTCTCTCTCCTCTCCTCCTCTCCTCTCCTCTCCTCCTCTCCTCTTCTCCTGTCCTCCTCCTCTCCTCCTCTCCTGTCCTCCTCCTCTCCTCTCCTCCTCTCCTCTCCTCCTCTCCTCTCCTCCTCTCCTCCTCACCTCCCTCCCCTCCTCCTCTCCTCTCCTCTCCTCCTCTCCTCCTCACCTCCCTCTCTCCTCCTCCTCTCCTCTCCTCCTCTCCTCTCCTCCTCACCTCCTCCTCTCCTCTCCTCTCCTCCTCACCTCCCTCCCCTCCTCCTCTCCTCTCCTCTCCTCTCCTCTCCTCTCCTCTCCTCTCCTCCTCTCCTGTCCTCTCCTCCTCACCTCCTCCTCACCTCCCTCCCCTCCTCCTCTCCTCTCCTCTCCTGTCCTCCTCACCTCCTCCTCTCCTCCTCCTCTCAGGACTCCCCTTGTCTTCAGGACAGGTGGTTCCTGGAGCAGGAGAATGTCCGTGTAGGTCTGTTGATGGCGTCCAAAGCTCTGGTCCAGCTGTGTGTCAACCCCTTCGTGGGCCCGCTCACCAACAGGTGAGTCACGATGTGAATACAGATGTTTGATTGGTTGAGAGTGTGTGTGGGCGGGACCTCGATGCCACAGCTCCAAGATGTCAGCGTTTGAATCTGAGACCTTTTGGTTTCAAGTGGAGACGAGTCCTGATCTTCTGTGGAACTGTCTCTCTCTGCAGGGTCGGGTATCACATCCCCATGTTCGCTGGATTCTTTATCATGTTTGTGTCGACCATCAGTAAGTCTCACACACACACACACAGACACACACACATGCATACACACAGTGCACATTAACATGTGTGTGTGTGTGTGTCAGTGTTTGCGTTCTCAGGGACGTACGCTCTGTTGTTCTTCGCTCGCTCGCTGCAGGGAATCGGATCGTCCTTCTCTTCGGTTGCAGGTAAACACAAACACACAAACACACAAACACACAAACACACAAACACACAAACAACAAAAGTGTAAATTACGTGTCACGTCTGCGTTTGAATGAATCTTCCTCACGTCATCACAGCTCCATCATGTTTGCATTTCCTCTTCTGTGTGTGTGTGTGTGTGTGTGTGTGTGTGTGTGTGTGTGTGTGTGTGTGTGTGTGTGTGTCTGTGTGTGTCTGTGTGTGGGTAGGTCTGGGTATGTTGGCCAGTGTGTACACAGATGACGAGGAGAGAGGCATCGCCATGGGCATGGCACTGGGAGGACTGGCTATGGGAGTGCTGAGTGAGACACACACACACACACACACACACACACACAGTATCATGTCAGTCTGTACATGTATGTCATGTCAGTGTGTGGGTGTTGTGTGTTCGTGTCCTGTTGTTGTGTATTTTACCTTTATTTCTGTGGTTGTGTACAGCCTGTGTGTGTCTGTTGTGTTGCAGTCGGAGCTCCGTTTGGCAGTGTGATGTATGAGTTCGTGGGGCACAGCGCCCCCTTCCTGATTCTGGCCTTCCTGGCTGTGTTCGATGGAGGTAACGTGATGTCACAGGAGACTCTGAGGTCAATCACATCTGTATCAAGAAAACCTTTAAAAACTAACTCTGTAAAACATGTGTGAGGAACATGTGAGGAACATGTCTGTGGTTCAGTTCATGTCTGTGGTTCAGTTCATGTCTGTGGTTCAGTTCATGTCTGTGGTTCAGTTCATGTCTGCTTCTGTTTGTGTTGCAGTGTTACAGTTGTGCATCCTGCAGCCTTCAAAGATCTCCCCCGGGGTGAGTCCACCTCAAACCACCTCAGTCACACTGATCCAGAACCGAGTAGAACTGATAACCCTCCGTAGTTCAGCCCACTGACCTGGAGTGGGCCAGACACCAGTGAGGATCTCTAATGGGATCTGATCTCACCTGACACTTAGCAGCTGGTTGTGTCCTTTGATTGGACGAGAGGAGTCATGTGTCAGGTGCTGAGGCGTCAGTTTGATGAGCTCATGTGTTTCAGAGCGTGGAGGGAACTCCTCTACTGACGCTGATGAAGGATCCCTACATCCTCATCAGTGCAGGTGAGAGACTTCACCTGAGCGTCTCAGCGCTGAATGTGATAGGCCCAGACTGCTGTCAATCAATCCATGCTCACCCGTGAGTGACAGGAGCCACTTCCTGTCGTTTCCTTTCCAGGTTCTCTGTGTTTCGCCAACATGGGCGTGGCCATCCTGGAGCCAACGCTGCCCATCTGGATGATGCAGACCATGTGCTCCCCTAACTGGCAACTTGGTACAATCCACTGTCTGTCCAGTTAAACGCCTCTGATCATGTGATGTCACAGGGCCCCTCCCCCTCTCACCGGTGTGTGTTGTGTTGCAGGTTTGGCGTTCCTCCCCGCCAGCATCTCCTACCTGATAGGAACCAACCTGTTTGGTGTCCTGGCCAATAAGATGGGACGGTCAGTGTGTGTGTCTGTGTGTGTGTGTGTGTCTCTGTGTGTGTGTGTGTGTGTGTGTGTGTGTGTGTGTGTGTGTGTGTCTCTGTGTGTGTGTGTGTGTGTGTGTGTGTGTGTGTGTGTGTGAGACAGAGACATGGTGGCTGATGGGTATTTTTCTGTCTCCAGGTGGCTCTGCTCCATGTTGGGGATGTTTATTGTTGGTATCAGTCTAATATGTGTAAGTACAGCATCCAACCATCCATCCAACCATCCATTCATCCATTAATCCATCCATCCAACCATTCATCTATCCATTCATCCATCCATCCATCCAACCATCCATTCATCCATCCATCCATCCAACCATCCATCCAACCATTCATCCATCCATTCATCCATCCATCCATCCAACCATCCATTCATCCATTAATCCATCCATCCAACCATCCATTCATCCATTAATCCATCCATCCAACCATCCATCCAACCATCCAACCATCCATTCATCCATTAATCCATCCATCCAACCATTCATCCATCCATTCATCCATCCATCCATCCAACCATCCATTCATCCATTAATCCATCCATCCAACCATCCATCCATCCATCCAACCATCCATTCATCCATTAATCCATCCATCCAACCATCCATCCAACCATCCATTCATCCATTAATCCATCCATCCAACCATTCATCCATCCATTCATCCATCCATCCATCCAACCATCCATTCATCCATTAATCCATCCATCCAACCATTCATCCATCCATTCATCCATCCATCCATCCTTCCATCCATCCATCCATCCATCCATCCATCCATCCATCCATCCATCCATCTATCATCCTTTCATCCATCCATCCTTCCATCCATCCATCCAACCATTCATCTATCCATCCAACCATTCATCCATCCATTCATCCATCCATCCATCCAACCATCCATTCATCCATTAATCCATCCATCCATTCATCCATCCAACCATCCATTCATCCATTAATCCATCCATCCATTCATCCATCCATCCAACCATTCATCTATCCATCCAACCATTCATCCATCCATTCATCCATCCATCCATCCAACCATCCATTCATCCATTAATCCATCCATC
Organism: Pleuronectes platessa; assembly: GCF_947347685.1. Classification (NCBI taxonomy): domain Eukaryota; kingdom Metazoa; phylum Chordata; class Actinopteri; order Pleuronectiformes; family Pleuronectidae; genus Pleuronectes; species Pleuronectes platessa. The sequence continues at coordinate 30,784,660 of NC_070629.1, forward strand.
CATCCATCCATCCAACCATTCATCCATCCATTCATCCATCCATTCACCCATCCATCCATCCAACCATCCATTCATCCATCCATCCATCCAACCATCCATCCAACCATTCATCCATCCATTCATCCATCCATCCATCCAACCATCCATTCATCCATTAATCCATCCATCCAACCATCCATTCATCCATTAATCCATCCATCCAACCATCCATCCAACCATCCAACCATCCATTCATCCATTAATCCATCCATCCAACCATTCATCCATCCATTCATCCATCCATCCATCCAACCATCCATTCATCCATTAATCCATCCATCCAACCATCCATCCATCCATCCAACCATCCATTCATCCATTAATCCATCCATCCAACCATCCATCCAACCATCCATTCATCCATTAATCCATCCATCCAACCATTCATCCATCCATTCATCCATCCATCCATCCAACCATCCATTCATCCATTAATCCATCCATCCAACCATTCATCCATCCATTCATCCATCCATCCATCCTTCCATCCATCCATCCATCCATCCATCCATCCATCCATCCATCCATCCATCCATCTATCATCCTTTCATCCATCCATCCTTCCATCCATCCATCCAACCATTCATCTATCCATCCAACCATTCATCCATCCATTCATCCATCCATCCATCCAACCATCCATTCATCCATTAATCCATCCATCCATTCATCCATCCAACCATCCATTCATCCATTAATCCATCCTTCCATCCATCCATCCAACCATTCATCCATCCATTCATCCATCCATCCATCCTTCCATCCATCCATCCAACCATTCATCCAACCATCCAAGCAACCATTCATCCATCCATCCATCCATCATCCATTCATCCATCCATCCATCCTTCCATCCATCCATCCATCCATCCATCCATCCATCCATCCATCCATCCATCTATCATCCTTTCATCCATCCATCCTTCCATCCATCCATCCAACCATTCATCTATCCATCCAACCATTCATCCATCCATTCATCCATCCATCCATCCAACCATCCATTCATCCATTAATCCATCCATCCATTCATCCATCCAACCATCCATTCATCCATTAATCCATCCTTCCATCCATCCATCCAACCATTCATCCATCCATTCATCCATCCATCCATCCTTCCATCCATCCATCCAACCATTCATCCAACCATCCAAGCAACCATTCATCCATCCATCCATCCATCATCCGTCCATCCATCCATCCTTCCATCCATCCATCCAACCATTCATCCAACCATCCAACCAACCATCCATCCAACCATCCATCCGTCCATCCATCCGTCCATCCATCCATCCATCCCTCTCATTGCTGTGTGTGTGTTGCAGGTTCCCTTTGCCACCAGTATCTCTGGTCTGATTGGACCAAACGGAGGTCTGGGCTTCGCTATAGGTGACGAGGTCACATGTCACATGTCACATGTCACATGTCACAAACTACTGTAACAGTAAATTCACGTTAATTGATCAATAATCAAGGACTTGGTTGATTGGCCTGCAGGCATGGTGGACTCCTCCATGATGGCCATCATGGGCTACCTGGTCGACATCCGCCACGCCTCTGTCTACGGCAGCGTCTACGCCATCGCTGATGTGGCGCTGTGTATGGGCTTCGCCATCGGTAACACACACACACACAGACGCACACGCACACACACACACACGCACACGCAAATTAAGTTTTATCGATGAACCACATTCATATTCATTGTCATTTCTTTACACTCATATTGGTTATATATAGAACAACACTGTGAAGAAACATGTTTATAAGTTTGTCACTAACAGCCACACTCAGATTCAGAACTTCCCCCCCCATGGCCGATTGCACTGACACCATTTTAAAACTGTGTGGAGCCCTGTGTATCCAACCAGTCTATCAGAGACTAATTCAATTCATGACCATGAAGGCTGTCGGGCTTGATCAAGGAAGAGAACATAGGTCCACACTTCTGAAAGTCCCCACACCGTGTGGTGAACTCCTGCTGTGCTGTGAAGGAAACTCGTCCATGTGTCGAACAGAGACAGGTTGTCCTGCACCTTGCAGCCGGAGATTGAGCTCGTTGAGATGTCCTGTAACATCTGTGAGAAACACGAGCTTCACAACCTTCTCGTCCTGAACTTCTGGGGTCTCAGGTCTTTTCTGTCATTTCCTCGATGCGTCCTCAAACCCTCGAGCTGATTTGGGGAAGGCTCTGATTCTTGGTTCACGGTCCTTATGAAGGTCCACAGTCTCCTGCCCATGAGGGGGGGGGGGGTTGTCATCACCAACACACCTGAGTGGCAGCACTTCAAGTTAAACAACACAGGCTGCGTGACGGCAAAACCTTTGAATATTTCTGTAATAGGAAATCTCCAGTGTGCCAATGATGATGGTACAGATGAATGTATTAAACATGTTTCTGTTGTTCCAGGACCATCCACAGGGGGCGCTCTGGTCCAGGCGGTGGGGTTTCCTTGTCTCATGGTGCTCATCGGGGTGATCAACATCCTGTACGCTCCGCTCTGCTTCCTGTTACGGAACCCCGCGGTCAGAGAGGAGAAGATGGTAACTGTCACTCACACGTGAAGCTCCTCCCACATGATGCTGCCGATGATGATGATTGTTAAGATTCACACACACACACAAACACACACACATGCACACACCACACCCACACACACCCACACACACACACACACACACATGCACACACCGCACACACACACCACACCCACCCACACACACATACACACACACAGACACACACGCACACACCACACCCCCACACGCACACACACACACACACACACACACACACTTTGTGTTTAGTGGCAGGCCTGGGCAGATGAACAGGAAGTGTGTGTGTGTCTCTGATGTTGAACTCAAAGTGTGTGTGTTTGTGTGTGTGTTACAGGCAATCATCGACCAGGAGTGTGTGATGCACACAAAAAGCTATAACACACAGAAGGAGATTCGTGAGTTTCCTCTGAGTGATTACAGTGAAGAAGAGGAGACGGAGGAGTGACACACAGACACACACACACACACACACACACACACACACATTCTTCTCAATCAATCACCTGAACAACCTTGTTCATCTTTCATGAATAAAAAACAAACCTTTAACATCGTTACCAAGTAAAAACTGTTCAACTTTCATATTTCAGCCAGAAATATCTTTTGATGATTTATTAAATTTGAGATAACATGGAGCATTAGAAGTTGTTTCCAGTGAAAACTGTGTGTGTGAATTTACTTGAAGGAACTTGATTGATCTCCGTGATTTCTTTGAATATTCTGGAGCCAAAGTGTTGGAACTGTTCCTGAATCTATATCTGACCTTTGACCTTTGACCTTTCTCCTCATTAAAACGTGCTGTAAGCTGGACGACTCGTGTGTGTTTGTACGTGTGGTCACATGCTTCTTATCTGATCTTTAATTTCCGGCGGCGGGCAGCAGCTCCGTCAGATGGAGAGTAAACAGGAAATGGATGCAGAGCTCACAGACACACACATGTTAGAATCCGCTCTGGACTCTTCAGGACTTCAACACTTCAGGTTCACACAAGTCAGAGATTCGTTCCGTGAGTCTGGATTGAACCGGTTCCTGCTCAGGCCCCTGAACTCTATGTTCCTGTGGTTCTGCAGATCAAGTCGATCTGGATCCATCTTCATGAACATCTGTGTAGATATTAAATCCTGAATGACTTCAGCACGTTGTGACTCTGCAGGATGGTTGTGTCTGAGACGAGTGTTAGTGAGGACCATCACAGACTCAAACCTTGGTTGGACATAGAGCCCCCCCCCCCCATCACAGATGTGCCCCCCCCCATCTTTTTATGGCTAAAAGGTTCATATTTACAGATTTACTTCTTTTTAAAACACACTCTTGACTTTCATTAGAGTTAATACTCTGAAGTATTTGTACTTTATCTGGTATCAAGTCCTTGTTTGTGTTTGTTGGGATGTGACAGAACAGAGCTGATGAGGTCAGTGAGTCAGAGGCTTCACACAAACCTCCTCAGGCTCATTCACAGTAAGTGTTCTGTAGTGATTCAACAGATCTGATATTAACAGCTTCATATCCACAGTCTGACTCTAGATCTGACTTTTCATTTACTAGATGACAACATGGAGGAAGATTAACAGCACGTGTGAGTTTGTAATAACTTCTTCTGATACTAATCCTGACATCGAGCTGACTTGAGATCAGTGCTACGAATCTTCTCTCCTCTGTCTGAGGCTTCACTTCCTCCTCATCACCTCATTCTCACATGTGCTCGTAGAATCCTCATCTGTTGTGTGAACTCTCACCTGGCTTATAAAATCTGATTGATTAAAATCTGGTTTATTAAAATCTGGTTCATTAAAATCTGGTTAATTAAAGCCTGGTGAAAATACATCTTGATTAGACGTGAGTTGTGTTGTTATAACTGCTTAAGCCTTGTAATGGAAAATTACATATTTATGTACTATGTGTTTTCTCTGCTTATGTGTATCATATGTGACAAGATGACCGTTCCTGCTTCATGGTAGAATCCTCATGACCTTTATCTATTAGATTCACCAGTGACTGTGTCTCCTGGGATTTGAACCCTGCTCACTCACATCTCACCTCCTCACACGCCTGTGAAGGTTCCTTCGCCCCCCCCCCCCCCTCTGATGAAAGCTCTTACATGCTGCATGATTGTCTGACCTTCCTTGAAAGAAATAAAGTAGACTTATAAAAGACCTTTATTCTCAGATATCTTTATTTCTTTATTGCTGATTGTTCAGATTGATTCGTCTCTTTTGCATCTGTTGTGTTGGATTTGCACTGATACACAACAAGGACTCTGCTTTTCTCTGTTTAGGTTGAAGTCTGTGTGGACGGTGGAAGGTGACGCTCGATGACGCAAAATGAAAACAAACATGATTCCCCTCAAACGCATTAAAGTAAAGAGCCTGTTTACAAAATGTGAGGAGGAGAAAGATCAGATATTTGTGATACATCATTTATAATTTATAACTCTATATTATTGGCATTATCACCAATCTCTGCACCTTAGAACCGCACGTAACTCTCTTACTGTATATATTGTTGTTCGATATTGTTGTTGTTTTTATATTGTTGTTTGTACAGTGCACCAACCACACCAAGGCAATTTCCTGTATGTGCAAATATACATGGCAATAAAAAGAATTCTGATTCTGTTTTGATACTTTCCTCCTGTGATTCACACTGACCTTGTGGGGACCATTGACCTGATGGGAACCAAAGCTCAGGCATTTCTGACGTCCTGGTTAAGGTCAGAGGTCAGGTTTTGGTTAGACTGTCCACAATGAATGGAAATCAATAAACAGTCGTGACAAAGTTAGTCACAACCTGTGTGTGTGTGTGTGTGTGTGTGTGTGTGTGTGTGTGTGTGTGTGTGTGTGCGCGTGTGTGTGTGTGTGTGCGTGCGTGCGTGCGTGTGTGTGTGTGTGTGTGTGTGTGTGTGACACTAGATCACAGCAGTGTCAGGCCACACACACTAGCAGCTTCAAAAGTTTCCTCCTGCTTTGAAATATGAATAAAGTGTGAGTGTTAATCTGAGTGTGTGCGCCCATCAAAGCTCTTGGAGTCTGATGTGGTCGTGTGTGTGTAAACAGGTCGGAAACACTTCAGTCTTTGACTCTGATTCATGGTAAACCAGAGGAAATCAGTTTTTTAACGTGTATTTATATTTTAATCTGCCACTAATATCACCACAAACACCTCTGCGCTTCTCTCTGATATCCGTGGGCGACACGTGCACTTTGACATCAGACAGCTTCTCTGAACTGTCCAACGCGTGTGAACATGTCGTCTATGAACACTGAGCTGGAGACGTGTTCATGCAGCCTCTGATGAAGTCACCTTATCAGATACTTCAGTTTTAATGACACAATTTAATGACATAATCGTACATAATCAGACAAACACTAAGTCCTCACTTGGTTTTCTACCTGTTTTTATTTTCAGAAATCCGTGTTTTCTTTAATCCATTAAAAAAACTACAGAAGCTTTGCAGATGAAACGGTCCCAGCTGAATGTCCTCTAATGTCCTTCAATCCCAAAGTGATGCAATCGTGTAAAACTCTATAAATTACTATTATCACTCGTTTTCACTTAAGTCAAGAATGAACTTCTTCAATTAACAGAATAAATTCATTAAACCCATTTGTTGAAATTAATTTAGTTTGGGATCTTTATTTCTATTCTCTCTTCTTAAAAATTATGTTTCACAGATTTACCCAAAAACCAAAACATTTGCTGCTGAAACAACAGTTCACCTAAGTTAAAATAAGTTAAGATATTTGATAAGATATAGAATCAGATAAGAGAAGAGAAGATAATCCTTTATTAGTCCCACCATGAAGAAATGTGTCTTGTGTCAGCAGCAAAAAAAACAATAAAATAAAATAAACATCTGTCAAAGTAATAAGTAAGTAAATCTGCAATATACACACAAGGAAATATAAGAGTAGAAATACTCTGCACAGTGAGCAGAATGTTAGTAGTACCATTGATTTGCACAGAGGGAATAAAACCATCAATAATAGATATGAAACACATTCAACTGATCACACGTTAACATTCAAATTATTTAAAAAACCATCGGATCAGTTTCACTTATTGAGATTCTTTTCATCTGTTTTGACCGAACTTCCAGAGAGTAGGAACCTTCCGTGGGGAGCTTGTATCCAGCCGGATATATTCCCCTGAACACACGGTCCGTCCGCTAGAAGAGTCCGGAGCGTTCAGAGGCGCGAAGCTGAAGAAAGTCTGAAAAACCGAATCTTCATTTAAACTGAATCTTTAATTAAAATGAATCTTCAATTAAAATTAATCTTAATTTGAACTGAAGATTCATTTAAACTGATTCGTTTCTTTTTGACGGAACCAGCAGCTGATTCCAGGTCAGTTTCACTTCCTGTTTCTGAACAAACCATAAATAAACTGAATTAAAATGAGCTGCGCCGTTCATGACGTCACCATGCTCTGGTAAATGGTGTGTGTTTATATATATTATATATTATATATATTTATAAAGGTTATTCTAGTCTTGATGACATACAGAACATTCACAGCGTGCATCTATGAGCAGCACTTGGTTCAGGATCTTGCTCAAGGGCACTTCGGCATCCAGATGGGGAGACTGGGATCGGACCTCTGACCTTCTGGTTGGAGGCTCCGCTCTGCCCCCTCAGCCACAGCCGCCCGAACATGGGACAAAACACAAAACTACAGAATCACCACAGACCCCAAATAACGAGGGAGGACAGGACGGCTCTGAAAACTGAAGCCAAAGTGTCTTGATCGCCCCCTGGTGGCCGGACCCCCCATGTTCCTCTCACTAATTTTCTGAGCTTTCAGTTCGGTAACGATGTTGAAGGTTAATTCATTAAATGTTTAGATTTCTCACCTTTCTTCATTTTGTCTTTCATTTTTCTTTCATCTCTGAAATTCTTCCTTCCTTCCTTCCTTCCTTCCTTCCTTCCTTCCTTCCTTCCTTCCTTCCTTCCTCCCTCCACAGGATGGAGCTTTCATCTTTACTTCATGACCTTCATCTCCTCTCCTCAGAGAAGCCCCTCCCCCCCTGTCCTCTCCCTTCAATCACAGAGCTCCTGGCTCGGCTGACGGAGAAGCTGATAGGTGCGTCATCGGACTCTGACACAAGCTCCCTGATTGGTCGTGTGGAGCGACTCTTTCAAACAGCAGATCCTGATTGGCTGTTCTCCCTGACCTCAGTCAATGAGGAGGGTGAGGAGGAGGAGCTTCAGTCTGCGTACAGGTCTCTGACCAGCGCTCTGATTGGCTGTGCCGATCTGCCGCTCTGTGAGGATGACAGCTCTCCAGCACCGGCAGCCTATCAGAGCATCCCGAGCCGAGCCGTCCAAGTTTGCTCTGTGCTCCGAGCACTGCTGGGAGCTGTGGGAAACTGGGAGGGGACTGGCCTGCTGTTACGTGTGGCGCCCCCTGTGTGTGTGTTTGCTGTGACGCATTTCCAGGTTAGTGTGGGGGGGGGAATCAGTCTTTTGAATCGTCTGTGAATTGTGTGGCAGTGACATCATCTCTCTGTCTTCAGGATCAGGTGTGGACCAACCCCCCCTCCAGAGCAGCTGCACAGAGCCTGCAGGAGGCGCTGCTGAGGGCAGGTGGCTGGAGAGACTCCGCCCACCTCCTGGTGGGAGATGGCAGACAAAGGGAGGGGGGGGGGGACGGAGGAATTCTAAGAGGAGTCCTGGACGTCCTGCAGCCGCAACTCACAAAGTAGGAACCAGTTTGGAAAGCGGGACATCACATGTGTCAGTTTGATTGAACTGTGTGTGTGTGTCTGTGTGTGTGTGTGTGTCTGTGTGTGTTGCAGGGACTCCTGGCAGCGGTGTGTAGCGGTGAAGCTGGTGTTCTCCTGGACTCTCCTGCAGGTCAGACTTTATGATGTCATCAGGTTCCATGACAATACAATAAGTCAAAATCATGTTTTAATATCTGAACTGGTCTGTTTTGTAGGTATTTCAACTTTGAGTGTTTGGTTGTTGAGATTGTTTTAAATCAGTGAATGAATTAGTTTGTTGTTAAAAGAGTCTCCTGTAGCAGCCAATCAGGAGGCAGAGAGAGGAGGAGCTTCAGCTCCAGCATCTGGTCCGACTGGACGGAGCTGATAGGAAGTCCAAGGTCACATGGTTTAGTTCACAGCTGCTTTCTGTGTGTTCCTGCAGCTCGCTCGCCCCTCTCTCTCCCCTCACCTGCCTCGCCTCCTCCCCCCACCCCTCCTCTTCAACGACCACTACAGACCAGAGAACTGCATGCTGGGAGTACGCTGTCTGCACCACATCATACTCAACACGGTAAGAACAAACTCACAAACACACACAGGGCAATATCTGTGTGGTCGGAAAATGATGATGATGATGATGATGATGATGATGATGATGGTGTGTGTGTGTGTGTGTGTGTGTGTGTGTGTGTGTGTGTGTGTGTGTGTGTGTGTGTGTGTGTGTGTGTGTGTGTGTGTGTGTGTGTGTGTGTGTGTGTGTGTGTGTGTGTGTGTGTGTGCTCTCAGCCTGCTGCTGATCTGCGTCAGTTCAACAGAGCAGACGTCATCTATCAAGCTTTATTGAAACACTTGTTCACAACAGAGACGACTGTTATACAGGTAACACACACACACACACACACACACACACACACGTATGATCTTCTGTCTTAATGAGGACTTCGGTCTTTTTTAAGGTTTTTCTTTATAATAAATGATAATATTTTCACACAGTTTTTTGGTTAAAGGTTCACATTACTCAATCACCTGTCTCTCTCTCTCTCTCTCTCTCTCTCTCTCTCTCTCTGACTCTCTCTCTCTCACTCTCACTCTCTCTCTCTCTCTGACTCTCTGTCTCTCACTCTCTCTCTCTCTCTGACTCTCTCTCTCTCACTCTCACTCTCTCTCTCTCTCTCTCTCTCTCTCTCTCTCTCTGACTCTCTCTCTCACTCTCTCTCTCTCTCTCTCTCTCTCTCTCTCTCTGACTCTCTGTCTCTCACTCTCACTCTCTCTCTCTCACTCTCTGTCTCCCTCTCTCTGTAGCTCGCCCTGTCCTGTCTCTTGGACCTGTTGTTGGTTTTGGAGAAGCCCCCCTCTTCTCTCGACCCGTCCTCCAGCCGCAGGAAGCCTTGTCTCCATGACGACGTCCTGCGCCTGGTCCTCGTCCACATGGAGGCGGAGAACAATGTGGAGCTGAGACGCGTCTACGCCTCCGTCCTCCCTCTGTTAGTGGACAGGTGAGATGGATTCAGTCATGTGATCAGGTGAGAGTAAGACATCAACCAGATGTTTGCTTCATGTCTCAGGGTGCGTTTGTTTTGTGTGTGTGGTGCAGGATGGGGGTGGCAGTGTGCAGGCACCTGCTGCGAGTGGAGCGGGTGGTGCTGGGATACCTGGAGGTCAGGGATCCACCGGAGGAGACCAGCAGACTGAAGGTTCTGGAGGTTCTACAGAGAATAACCAGAGCAGCCTGGCCCAGGTCTGAGCACACACACACACACACACACACACACACACACACACACACACAGACACACAGAGTCAGCCTCACAGGTTAGAATCTGAAACTCCCCTGTCTCCTCAGGATGCAGCGTCCCAGGCTCCACGTGTTGCTGCGTCGTTTGCTGCAGCTGCTGGTGGACGTCTCTTCAGACTCTCGACTGGACGTCTCGGTCCGAGAGACGCTGATGAGTGAAGCGACGCTGTGCATCCACCTGCTGCACGCCTGCTCCCCAGGGGACGCCCAGGTGCGTCTCAACCGCTGTGTCTCACCTGTTGTCCCTCCTGTGTCTCTCCTGTGTCTCTCCTGTGTCTCACCTGTGTCTCTCCTGTATCTCACCTGTGTCTCTCCTGTTGTCTCTCACTGTTGTCTCTCCTGTTGTCTCTCCTGTGTCTCTCCTGTGTCTCACCTGTGTCTCTCCTGTATCTCACCTGTGTCTCTCCTGTATCTCACCTGTGTCTCTCCTGTTGTCTCTCACTGTTGTCTCTCCTGTTGTCTCTCCTGTGTCTCTCCTGTGTCTCACCTGTGTCTCTCCTGTATCTCACCTGTGTCTCTCCTGTATCTCACCTGTGTCTCTCCTGTTGTCTCTCACTGTTGTCTCTCCTGTTGTCTCTCCTGTATCTCACCTGTGTCTCTCCTGTATCTCACCTGTGTCTCTCCTGTTGTCTCTCACTGTTGTCTCTCCTGTTGTCTCTCCTGTGTCTCTCCTGTTGTCTCTCGTGTGTCTCTCCTGTATCTCACCTGTGTCTCTCCTGTTGTCTCTCACTGTTGTCTCTCCTGTTGTCTCTCCTGTTGTCTCTCGTGTGTCTCTCCTGTATCTCACCTGTGTCTCTCCTGTTGTCTCTCACTGTTGTCTCTCCTGTTGTCTCTCACTGTTGTCTCTCCTGTTGTCTCTCCTGTTGTCTCTCCTGTGTCTCTCCTGTGTCTCACCTGTGTCTCACCTGTGTCTCTCCTGTGTCTCTCCTGTGTCTCACCTGTGTCTCTCCTGTATCTCACATGTGTCTCTCCTGTATCTCACCTGTGTCTCTCCTGTTGTCTCTCACTGTTGTCTCTCCTGTTGTCTCTCCTGTGTCTCTCCTGTTGTCTCTCGTGTGTCTCTCCTGTATCTCACCTGTGTCTCTCCTGTTGTCTCTCACTGTTGTCTCTCCTGTTGTCTCTCCTGTTGTCTCTCGTGTGTCTCTCCTGTATCTCACCTGTGTCTCTCCTGTTGTCTCTCACTGTTGTCTCTCCTGTTGTCTCTCACTGTTGTCTCTCCTGTTGTCTCTCCTGTGTCTCACCTGTGTCTCACCTGTGTCTCACCTGTGTCTCACCTGTGTCTCTCCTGTGTCTCACCTGTGTCTCTCCTGTGTCTCACCTGTGTCTCACCTGTGTCCAGTGATGCCGGTAACGCGCTACTTAGTAACGCGTTAGTGTTGGCCAAACCGGTTGTCATTTTTATGTTGAGGCGGCGGGGGTGTTGTCGGCAGCTGCTGAATGTAACTAATAAAGTAACTTGTAATCTAACTTAGTTACTTTTAAAATCAAGTAACTTGTAATCTAACTTAGTTACTTTTAAAATCAAGTAACTTGTAGAGTAACTAAGTTACTTTTTCAAAGTAACTATGGCAACACTGCCTGTGTCTCTCCTGTGTCTCACCTGTGTCTCTCCTGTGTCTCACCTGTGTCTCTCCTGTGTCTCACCTGTGTCTCTCCTGTTGTCTCTCCTGTGTCTCACCTGTGTCTCTCCTGTGTCTCACCTGTGTCTCTCCTGTATCTCACCTGTGTCTCTCCTGTGTCTCTCCTGTGTCTCACCTGTGTCTCTCCTGTTGTCTCTCCTGTGTCTCTCCTGTGTCTCACCTGTGTCTCACCTGTGTCTCACCTGTGTCTCTCCTGTTGTCTCTCCTGTTGTCTCTCCTGTGTCTCTCCTGTTGTCTCTCCTGTATCTCACCTGTATCTCACCTGTGTCTCTCCTGTTGTCTCTCCTGTTGTCTCTCCTGTGTCTCTCCTGTTGTCTCTCCTGTGTCTCTCCTGTATCTCACCTGTATCTCACCTGTGTCTCACCTGTGTCTCACCTGTGTCTCTCCTGTTGTCTCTCCTGTTGTCTCTCCTGTGTCTCTCCTGTTGTCTCTCCTGTGTCTCTCCTGTATTTCACCTGTATCTCACCTGTATCTCACCTGTGTCTCTCCTGTGTCTCACTGTTGTCTCTCCTGTGTCTCTCCTGTGTCTCACTGTTGTCTCTCGTGTGTCTCCCTGTTGTCTCTCCTGTATCTCTCCTGTGTCTCTCCTGTGTCTCACTGTTGTCTCTCCTGTGTCTCTCCTGTGTCTCACTGTTGTCTCTCGTGTGTCTCCCTGTTGTCTCTCCTGTGTCTCACTGTTGTCTCTCCTGTGTCTCTCCTGTGTCTCTCCTGTGTCTCCCTGTTGTCTCTCGTGTGTCTCACTGTTGTCTCTCCTGTTGTCTCACCTGTGTCTCTCCTGTTGTCTCACCTGTGTCTCTCCTGTTGTCTCACCTGTGTCTCTCCTGTTGTCTCACCTGTGTCTCTCCTGTTGTCTCACCTGTGTCTCTCCTGTTGTCTCACCTGTGTCTCTCCTGTTGTCTCTCCTGTTGTCTCTCCTGTTGTCTCTGCTGTGTCTCTCCTGTTGTCTCTCGTGTGTCTCTCCTGTGTCCCACCTGTGTCTCTCCTGTTGTCTCTCCTGTGTCTCTCCTGTTGTCTCTCCTGTTGTCTCTCCTGTTGTCTCTCCTGTTGTCTCTGCTGTGTCTCTCCTGTTGTCTCTCGTGTGTCTCTCCTGTTGTCTCACCTGTGTCTCACCTGTGTCTCTCCTGTGTCTCACCTGTGTCTCACCTGTGTCTCTCCTGTTGTCTCTCCTGTGTCTCTCCTGTTGTCTCTCCTGTGTCTCTCCTGTGTCTCACCTGTGTCTCACCTGTGTCTCACCTGTGTCTCCCCTGTTGTCTCTCCTGTTGTCTCTCCTGTGTCTCTCCTGTTGTCTCTCCTGTGTCTCTCCTGTGTCTCTCCTGTATCTCACCTGTATCTCACCTGTGTCTCTCCTGTTGTCTCTCCTGTTGTCTCTCCTGTGTCTCTCCTGTTGTCTCTCCTGTGTCTCTCCTGTATCTCACCTGTATCTCACCTGTGTCTCACCTGTGTCTCACCTGTGTCTCTCCTGTTGTCTCTCCTGTTGTCTCACCTGTGTCTCACCTGTGTCTCTCCTGTTGTCTCTCCTGTTGTCTCTCCTGTGTCTCTCCTGTTGTCTCTCCTGTGTCTCTCCTGTATTTCACCTGTATCTCACCTGTATCTCACCTGTATCTCACCTGTGTCTCTCCTGTGTCTCACTGTTGTCTCTCCTGTGTCTCTCCTGTGTCTCACTGTTGTCTCTCGTGTGTCTCCCTGTTGTCTCTCCTGTGTCTCACTGTTGTCTCTCCTGTGTCTCTCCTGTGTCTCTCCTGTGTCTCACTGTTGTCTCTCCTGTGTCTCTCCTGTGTCTCACTGTTGTCTCTCGTGTGTCTCCCTGTTGTCTCTCCTGTGTCTCACTGTTGTCTCTCCTGTGTCTCTCCTGTGTCTCTCCTGTGTCTCACTGTTGTCTCTCGTGTGTCTCCCTGTTGTCTCTCCTGTGTCTCACTGTTGTCTCTCGTGTGTCTCCCTGTTGTCTCTCCTGTGTCTCACTGTTGTCTCTCCTGTGTCTCTCCTGTGTCTCTCCTGTGTCTCACTGTTGTCTCTCGTGTGTCTCCCTGTTGTCTCTCGTGTGTCTCCCTGTTGTCTCTCCTGTGTCTCACTGTTGTCTCTCCTGTTGTCTCACCTGTGTCTCTCCTGTTGTCTCACCTGTGTCTCTCCTGTTGTCTCACCTGTGTCTCTCCTGTTGTCTCACCTGTGTCTCTCCTGTTGTCTCACCTGTGTCTCTCCTGTTGTCTCTCCTGTTGTCTCTCCTGTTGTCTCTGCTGTGTCTCTCCTGTTGTCTCTCGTGTGTCTCTCCTGTGTCCCACCTGTGTCTCACCTGTGTCTCACCTGTGTCTCACCTGTGTCTCACCTGTGTCTCTCCTGTTGTCTCTCCTGTTGTCTCTCGTGTGTCTCTCCTGTGTCTCACCTGTGTCCCACCTGTGTCTCACTGTTGTCTCTCCTGTGTCTCACTGTTGTCTCTCCTGTTGTCTCTCCTGTTGTCTCTCGTGTGTCTCTCCTGTGTCTCACCTGTGTCTCACTGTTGTCTCTCCTGTGTCCCTCTCTCAGACTGTCCTCCTGCAAGTGGACAGCAGCTGTTGCAGTCCTGAAGTGCTTGGTTGCCTAGTGAGAGCTGATGATGATGCAGTTGGTGATGTCTCCTGACGGACAGATCAGGACGAGGACACATGATTGGACGATCAGCTGTCTACAGATGTTGGTGTTTGAGTTTGTGGTGTCACAGATGTGATGTCATCAAACCAACAGGATGTTCATGGTCTGACATCACTTCCTGTGCTAAGTCCATGCTAACATGATGTTAACACAATAAGTACATACGTATGACAGACGCACCAATGTTTGTCCCTCTGTCCGTCCCATTCTTATGAACATGATATTGTACGAGGACTTTGAGGACATTTCTTCAAATTTAGCACAAACGTTGATGTAGATTTCTGAGGTCAAAGGTCAGATCTGCACCGGAGGACCAGTGGCTCATGAAGGACGTGTGATGTAAATAAAGACTCTTCAGTGAATCATCTAGATTCTCAGCTTGTTCAAATCATGATTGAAATGAACAATGAAAAGAAATCATCACACAACATCAGTATTAGACATCATAGGACACGTTTAGATGATGAACTGTTATTAAGTACAGTTATTTATGAGAAAAAACGAATATTCACAAAGAATCATTTAACATCAGCAGCTGGAAACTGAATCCTGGCTGAGGTCGAGTTTCTCGTTGCACATTTGAAACGCGTCATGTGACGAACAGAACAGAAGCATCGACTCTACTTTAAAAACTCCACCATTGTTTTATATTAATAGAAATAAAGAAATAAAGAGTGAATGCTGCCAAACTAACTGCCAGCAGACAATATTGGATATGTATGTTTAGGTTCACGTACTTGAACCTCAAAACCTTTTTCAGGGACTTGAATGATAAGTAGGGCCTGAGCACGGATGGTGCACGGAACCTATTTGAAAGGAATTTGTATTATTCCTCAGGGAAAATGCACAAGGGCCTTGAACCATCGACACTGCAACGTACACAAGCTAAAAAAATAACACCGCTCAGTAATAAGGGGGCTTGACTTTGCCCAGATGTGGACCTTGGTTCACTCCCCTTTGCAAAGTGTTGATTACATAACGACATTCAACCTAAATCACAATGACTGGACACAAGTTAAACATTAGCTTCTCTAAGTGTGTGCAAGGTGAGAGTTGACTTGAATTCCACTGATGTCTCTACACGGTGACTTTTAGTCACTGCATCTTGAACCTACTTGAAACTTGAAATCTGATCGGTGCATGTTCCTTCAGAGACGTCCGACCAAAAAGAATAAATCAAACAAAGTCTGAGTTTCTTCTCACATCTCTTTGTAGCATATCAACCTGTAAAGACTTTATCTACAACTCCAGCTCAGAGTTCAACACGTGAGCCGCTGCCGGGTTCAGGTTACACAACTTTACTGCTGCTCCTGCTGCCGCTATATAGCAACCCCCCCCCCCCCCCCCGACTCCGACAATCCGTCGTCTGCCGTGAAGGAGCCTGGCTGCACAAACCACAGCTCTCAGTAAGTGCTACACAGATGGTGTTTTAATCTAAAGCAGATGTTTCAGAACTGTTCACAGCCGGAGTATTGCTGTTGTTTTTGTGAGAGGGGTTTCAGCCGAACGTTCAGGTCCATGTCTGCACACGTCTGCTCTGTCAACCTCACACTGAGGAACCTCACTACACATCACATGAAAGTTTGGATTCAGATATCTAGGGTGACAGGAGACTGATTCAATCAGGAACAGATCCGAGTTTCTCCTGCACAGAGAAGCCGAGGCAGCCGACTCCTTTCAATCTGGTTCTGTAGAATCATTTCTGTACAAATGCTGTTTAAATAATTTGTTATTTGATTGATGTTTGGATCATAAAACAGGTTCTGTACGTAATGTGCTGCTCCTGTCTGTGTCTCTATGATTCTCACTGTTCACTGCCGTCTCCAAACATCACATAAGATCTAACCAGGGGCAGCTGGCCAGCAGGGGGCGCTAGGGCGCTGCCCAACCACTCTTAACATGAGGAAGAATCACGGAGCCCTTCATTTTATAAAGGATTTGAAAAATACTATTAGTTTTTATTAGGGCTGTCAGAATTAACGTGGCAAAATCAATTTGTGGAGTTGGCAAGTTCATTTTGTTATACATTGACGCATGCGCAGAATGAGCTGCTCCATGTACCCCCCCCCCCCCCTTTCCCACAATAATATTCAGAGAAAATGGGAATTTTGGGGGGAATTTAGAAATGGTGACTAATCTGATTAAAAATGTTAATCGTTTGACAGCCCTAGTTTTTATATGAAATGTCAACAATAAGTATTTTATATGTAGTGTTAAAAGGAAGATTAAAAGATACAAAGTATTCTACGTTGTCTAAATGGGGTGATGAGTTTCTGCTGGGGGGGGGGCTTTTCAGTTGAAGTTTTCACATTCACGTTCATTCAAACCTTACGAGGGTAAAGTGGGCGGGGTTACATACGATTAACAAAGAACAAAGAGTTCAGGTCACACACGAACACGGAGTTAATGACAAGGGTTAGGGTTAGGGTTTCTGTTAGGGACAGAAACTTCTAAACCAACTTCAAGATTAACACCAAGCAGCAACGGTTATTAGAAGTCGTGGTGCTGAGGCCATAGATCTGTCCCAAACTGCTCCTGCCCCCCCCCCCCCCTGCATTTGTCTAGAGTTCAGTTCTACTGCGATCTATACAGACTCACACAGACAAGCTAAAACACACTGACCTCCTGGCCTGCATGCTCTCAGTGAGGGAGAACATCAGAGAGATCAGGAGTGAGGACTCTGTCTCTGTCCGATCTGATGAAACACAAATCCACCCAGTAGCTGGTTCTTGTGATACGCTACATTCACAAAACCCTTAAAGGACCCATCGTATGCCCATTTCACCACAGTTGATATGGTTCCTTGGGGTCTTAATGAAATGCTTCTAACATATTTTGGTGAAAATACCACATTTTTAGCAATCCTCTAGCTCTGTAGAAATATGGCTACTGGAGACGAAGATACAATCTTGCAACCATAACCATATATATCGTTTTGAACCAGAGTCAGGTGGGCCTAAGCCTGGCTGCGAGATCCCCAGCTCCCCAGTGCAGCCCCGCAGTGGGAGCAGTGGGAGCAGCTGGAGCAGCATCCTTCCACACTGTTGAGTCAATGTGTAGAGGTGTCCCGGGGGTCTCCGCCACGATGATCGGCATGGTTATGCGGCCACTTAGATGTCTGACTGGTAGCAGCAGCGAGCTAACGCTAGCTTACAGCAACTTAGATCAAGATCTACGCGAGGGCAGCTCACTGGGAGCACTGGAGACTTCCCTGCAGTGTAGCCGGGGAAGCGGCGGTGACACGGTGCGATGCCGGGACGTCCAAGGCAGCGGCGGATCTGCTGATGCGATGATGTAGCGGCTGGGATCAGCTAACGTCGCCGCCTCGGACAGCCCGCCATCGCACCGTGTCACCGCCGCTTCCCCGGCTACACCGCAGGGAAGTCTCCAGTGCTCCCAGTGAGCTGCCCTCAGCTCACTGTGGTGATGCTTCCATCACCACAGCACTGCTTGATAGAGTGTTGGCACAGAGACTCCCATGAGCAAGCACAGTTAGATGGAACCTCCACAGCTGTGCAGTGAACACCTCCTCCAGGGAGAGAACGTATCAGGGACTCAGGCGACTTCGACCACGACTTCCAGATTCCTCCTGGAACTGTTCCATCACGTCACGCCTCATTTGGACGCTCTGTACAACCAGCTCCAGAAGCAGTGAGCCACCGCTCTGTGTCCAGGAAGTCATGCAGAATGCAGGTAAATTAATACGTTCTGCTCTTATTGTAATGTTGCTAATATTGTGTTAATATATAAATACAGACCATTTAGTGTCGATGATTCTTGTACAACTTAAGTAATGCAACATTTCTAGACAATATAAGAAGCAACTAAAGATGAGCTTTTCCCTTCTGGCTCCGTTCAGAGAGTCCCCCCCTACTCTCAGTGGAGCAGGGGGGGGGAGGGGGGGTGGGGTCCCAGGCTCGAGGCCTGGGCTAGATACAGTGTGGGATTTCCTACTATATAATATGAATAATCAGCATATATTCATGCGACTACTTTGTACTATACCATACCATACTATATTATACTATCTCCATATTTTATTAAAATGGTGCATTTGTTTTTTTTAGGTTTGTGACACAATCTCCATATGGAGAGGTTCTCTTTGAGGATGAGTTCAGGCGCTGCAGTACTGTGCCTCGGCACCAGGTGTTCACGGGCCACCACCTACAGGACACCTCAGGGACTGCAGCTCTGCTGAAGCTCCTACCCTCTGCTCCACTGCAGCTGAATCTGAAAGGTGCTTGTCAACCCTGAAGCCAGTGAGGACCTCCCTCAGGGACACAGTGTCCCAGGATCGTCTCCCTGTGTCGGCCGTGCTCTGTGGAAAAGACACGTGTCTAAGACATTACCGACTTCCACCATAGAGTCATTCAGAAATTTGCATCAGAAGTGCAAAATTTCCTTTTAAACACGTTGATGAGATACTATGTGAAACATGTCTTTTGTTTAAAATGCTGTTTTAATTTTCATGATTAAAAAACCCACATAGAAATAAAATTCACAGATTGGCAGTTACTTATTAATGCTTCAACAATATAAATATAATTTTTTTTCCTACTGAGTAAGTAGTTGGTTGGTTTTAGCTCATCTGTTAAATGGCGCCTCAGTTTCACTGAGCAATACTGCGATAAGAAAGAATGATCCTCCCTCAGACTTCTGGCTAGCTACTGCTCCAGATCCATCCGCTCTCTGAAACTCCTCGGCTTCTTCAAACTCCCTTGAGCCTCAGGAGAACATCAGCCACACGTTGGAAGTCAGCGCTGACACATTTAAAAGTTTAAAGTACCTAAAAATAGACTGTTCTTTAAACAAAGATCTTTGAGTTGATGCATTGGGCGGAAGTGAAAACCTTGGTTAAGAAGGACCACCTAACTTCCTCATGTGTGGATTCCTTTTCAGAGATGTTCCACACCAGCCTGGTGTCCCTTGCAGTGCTGCTGTGCTCTGCCCTCTTGGTCGATGGAGGGAAGGTCTTGGTGTTCCCTGTAGATGGAAGCCACTGGATCAACATGAAGGTCCTCATCGAGGAGCTTCACTCCAGAGGGCATGAGATCACAGTCCTGCGACCGTCCGACACCTGGTACATCAAGCAAGATTCTCCCCACTATAAGTCCATCACCATCAATTCCTCAGCTGGTTTTGATGAGGAAAACTTTGGCTTATTAATATCCTCAATGGTGAACATGCGTCTGGAAGGTGCATCACTATGGAAATACATATCTATGCAGTACAACAAATTTAACGTGTTGTATTTCATACATAAGCAGGCCGTTGAGATGGTGGAGCAGATGTTTCAGGACACCAAACTGATGCAGAGCCTTCACGATGCCAATTATGATTTGGTTCTGACAGATCCTGCTATTGGTGGAGGTGTGCTTCTGGGTCACCGCTTGGGTCTTCCACTTGTCTTCAATGTGAGGTGGACCATTCAGGGTGAGGGACATCAGGCAATAGCACCATCCCCAGTCTCATATGTCCCAATACAAGAGTCAGAGCTGACTGACAAGATGACCTTCAATCAGAGAGTCAAGAACTTCCTCTTCTATTTATTTACACGTTTTCAAGTTTGGTACACTGTGGATTCAAACTACAAACCTTTTGTCCAGCGTCACTTCGGCAGTGATGTACATTACATGGAGCTGTTCCAAGCGGCAGATATCTGGCTGATGAGGAACGATTTTACCTTTGAGTTCCCAAGACCCACGATGCCGAACATCATCTACATGTCGGGGTTTCAGTGCAAACCCTCCAAGCCTCTGTCCAAAGACCTGGAGGAGTTTGTCCAGAGCTCTGGTGAACATGGGGTCATCGTTATGACGCTGGGAACGCTGGTGGCAAACCTTCCAGAGGACGTCACTGACCACATCGCAGCAGCTTTTGCCAAACTTCCTCAGAAGGTGATCTGGAGGCACCAAGGAACAAGGCCGTCCACTCTTGGGAACAACACCTTACTCTTAGACTGGCTGCCTCAGAACGACCTCCTGGGTCACCCCAAGACCAGACTGTTTGTGGCCCATGGAGGAACCAATGGAATCCAGGAGGCCGTCTACCACGGCGTTCCCCTGGTGGGCCTGCCTCTACTGTTTGATCAGCATGATAACTTCTTCAAGATGAAAGTAAGAGGTGTGGCCAAAGTCATGGACATTGCAACTGTGAACAGAGAGAACTTCTTGGAGGCGCTGGAGGAGGTTCTCTATGAACCGAGCTACAGGGAGAACATGAGGAAGCTGTCCAACCTGCAGAGAGATCAGCCCATCAAGCCACTGGACCATGCCGTGTTCTGGATCGAGTTCGTCATGAGGCACAAGGGGGCGCCGCACCTCAGGACCGAGTCTTATAAGATGTCCCTGGTCCAGTACTACTCCATCGATGTCATTGGCTGTCTGCTGGCAGTTGGGTTGGCAGCATTCACTCTCTTTATTGCTGTCATCAAGTTTTTGTGGCGCAGAGTGTTTTACAGAAGCAAAGTAAAAAATGAATGAGAGTGCTGCAACATTTCACAATTTTATGATCTGAATTTTGATTCATGAAAACGATACTAAGTCTTTCACTATGTGCAGCTGAACGCAGCAAGCTCCTCCCACCTCCCACCTGGAGTAGAGGTTTCAACTGTGGCCACTGCCCACAGCCAACAGCTCAGTCCAACCTGCTCCTTTACCTTTATATACTTATTCATTATTAATGTTTGATTCAAATAAAACTGTTCTGATGAACACGATGGGATTCTCTATATATAAGAGTCCACTGTGAGTGAGTAGCTGCCACTCAACAAAATCACGACTGTTTGTTGTCCTAGCTCCTAAACGTTGGAACGAGCCCCCCATTGACATCAGGACAGAAAGACCACCCGTCGTCCTCCGGAGAGGAAGGACACATCTCTTCACACTATACGCTAAGAAGATTATGTCTAATAAGAATCTTAAACTCCGGTGTTTATATATAAAAAGCAGAAAATTCCTCCTGCCGAGAAATTAAGAATGTGTGCCTAGACACGGAGAGAACGTCTACAGACTACCTACAGACTGTCTACAGACTGCCAACAGACTGCCTACAGACTTTACACAGACCGCCTACAGACTGCCTACAGACTATCTACAGACTCCCTACAGACTACCTACAGACCGCCTACAGACTGCCTACAGACTATCTACAGACTCCCTACAGACTTTAGACAGACTGCCTACAGACTGCCTACAGACTATCTACAGAGTGTATACAGACTTTAGACAGACTTCCTACAGACTGCCAACAGACTGCCTACAGACTGCCAACAGACTTCCTACAGACTGCCAACAGACTGCCTACAGACTGCCAACAGACTGCCTACAGACTGCCTACAGACTGCCAACAGACTGCCTACAGACTACCTACAGACTGTCTACAGACTGCCTACAGACTTTAGACAGACTGCCTACAGACTGCCTACAGACTATCTACAGAGTGTATACAGACTTTAGACAGACTTCCTACAGACTGCCAACAGACTGCCTACAGACTACCTACAGACTGTCTACAGACTGTCTACAGACTGCATACAGACTTTAGACAGACTGTCTACAGACTGCCTACACACTTTAGACAGACTGCCTACAGACTGTCTACAGACGGTCTACAGACTGTCTACAGACTGCATACAGACTTTAGACAGACTGTCTACAGACTGCCTACACACTTTAGACAGACTGCCTACAGACTGTCTACAGACGGTCTACAGACGGTCTACAGACGGTCTACAGACTGCCATGTGGCCGCTCAGTACTCGTCCTCTTCGCCTTCTAAGAACGTGCTGCTGCTTGAATTGTAACATCAAAGACATCAAAGGAATCTGTCCTGGCAAAACACGCTCAAAAAGAGAAAGATACACTCTAGCAATGCCCTTGAACAACTTGCGATTATTCATAAACTATAATTCCAATTTGTGAAATAAAAACACTGTGAGCATCCCAAGACTTTGCCGAGCAAATAGATATATTTTTTAATGGTAAGACTAAAACAAATTGACAGTGGGAGTGAATTAGAAAAGTTTGGCTTCTTCCAGAAAATTCCTCTCAAAATTAACATTAGACCCAATGGGGAAGAGACAGCTCTTTGCTCTTCTGCACTCCCCGAACAACTACTTGGTTCTCAAAAACTATAAGGCCTATCTGTGAAATAAAAACAAGGCGAGAAACCCAAGACCTTGCTGGACACAGAAATGTCTTTTTTATTGGTTAGAGTTAAGAAATGGGACCGTGGGAGCCAGTTAGATAATCTTGACTTTCGGGCTCGCTACCGATATTTCCTCTCTAAATTAACATGGGCCTGAATGGAGAGGGTTCAGAGAACTACAGTATAAAAAATGCGTACAACCAAATGTTCAGATCTGATATATTTCATAGTGACATTTCAGCGAAGCTTTTGTGGCTGCTTTTGGCAATTTTTGAATTTAAAAATGAAATGCACTGATATATGGCAGCTACATGTAGCACGTGTAGTTGGGCTTTTGAAGCTTATTGCACTTGTATGATTTTTGCTGCTCTTGGTTTGTTCCCTAATGGTTGAATGAAAAAATTGTAATTTACATTGGATAAAAGTGACTTAAGATGATATGTAATGTATTTTCCATGTACACCCACAGAATTTTATAAGCTTAATGTACGCTCAAACACATTCATTCATGGCAACAGGCTTCTGTCTTATGAGGAATCGCTCTATATAATGTTACACTTTATAATGTCCTTCAATGCTTTTTGTACAATGACCAACAATACAAATGATTGTCAAATGTTTTAAAATAAAGATGCTTAAAATATATGAAAAATAAATAATGCACAACAGTCGAACTCAGTTCACTTCTTGACAAACTGTGATTTTTTTTACTTTTTACATTTGCAGACCTTTCAATGATCTAAGGAATTCATTATAATGTACTTCTATTTCTTTAAATACACATTGAACAAGAGAACAAACTCACAGTGTTTGTCTCTGACAAACAGTCAAGACATGTAGTAGCAGTAGTAGTAGAAGAGAACCATTTGTAGAGTAGTACTAGAAGGAGTACAAGAAGCATTAGTTGTATCAGTGGTAACAGTGGGATCAACTACTGTGTACAGTACACAGGTATTTGCTTTGTCGAGCACAGTTAAAAGCCACAGAAGGTATTTTAGATTCAAGATTCAAGGGAACAAACAAACAAACATCATTCTAAAAGACACAATAGTGACACCTAAAAATACTTCATGGAAAAGATATAATAAAAGACCAGTTAAATGCTAAAAAGTGCAATTAAATAACCAAGTTCAATTATTATAAATCATCTTATATCTTAATTGATTAAACTGTGAAATAATGATTAAAAGTCATTTCAAATCTGATTAACAGATGAACAACATTTCTCTCCTTTACATAACCCTTCCTAATATAATACATTCCTATTATTTGTGAATTAATACGCTCATATCTGCATCCACACATAGGAGACGTGCTCATAGTCAGTTGTTTGAGTTGATGCATTGGGTTGAAGTGAAAACCTTGGTTAAGAAGGACCACCTAACTTCCTCATGTGTGGATTCCTTTTCAGAGATGTTCCACACCAGCCTGGTGTCCCTTGCAGTGCTGCTGTGCTCTGCCCTCTTGGTCGATGGAGGGAAGGTCTTGGTGTTCCCTGTAGATGGAAGCCACTGGATCAACATGAAGGTCCTCATCGAGGAGCTTCACTCCAGAGGGCATGAGATCACAGTCCTGCGACCGTTCGACACCTGGTACATCAAGCAAGATTCTCCCCACTATAAGTCCATCACCATCAATTCCTCAGCTGGTTTTGATGAGGAAAGCTTTGGCTTATTTGTATCCGAAACGCTGAAGATGCGGCGGGAAGGTGCATCACTATGGAATCTTATATCTCTGCGATTTGGAATGTTAAACGCATTCTATCACATGCATCAGCAGCTGCTTGGGTTGTTGGAGGAGATGTTCCAAGACACCAAACTGATGCAGAGCCTTCACGATGCCAATTATGATTTGGTTCTGACAGATCCTGCTGTTGGTGGAGGGGTGCTTCTGGGTCACCGCTTGGGTCTTCCACTTGTCTTCAATGTGAGGTGGACCATTCAGGGTGAGGGACATCAGACAATAGCACCATCCCCAGTCTCATATGTCCCAATACCAGAGTCAGAGCTGACTGACAAGATGACCTTCAATCAGAGAGTCAAGAACTTCCTCTTCTATTTATTTACACGTTTTCAAGTTTGGTACACTGTGGATTCAAACTACAAACCTTTTGTCCAGCGTCACTTCGGCAGTGATGTACATTACATGGAGCTGTTCCAAGCGGCAGATATCTGGCTGATGAGGATCGATTTTACCTTTGAGTTCCCAAGACCCACGATGCCGAACATCATCTACATGTCGGGGTTTCAGTGCAAACCCTCCAAGCCTCTGTCCAAAGACCTGGAGGAGTTTGTCCAGAGCTCTGGTGAACATGGGGTCATCGTTATGACGCTGGGAACGCTGGTGGCAAACCTTCCAGAGGACGTCACTGACCACATCGCAGCAGCTTTTGCCAAACTTCCTCAGAAGGTGATCTGGAGGCACAAAGGGAAAAGGCCGTCCACTCTTGGGAACAACACCTTACTCTTAGACTGGCTGCCTCAGAACGACCTCCTGGGTCACCCCAAGACCAGACTGTTTGTGGCCCATGGAGGAACCAATGGAATCCAGGAGGCCGTCTACCACGGCGTTCCCCTGGTGGGCCTGCCTCTGATGTTTGATCAGCCTGATAACTTCTTCAAGATGAAAGTAAGAGGTGTGGCCAAAGTCATGGACATTGCAACTGTGAACAGAGAGAACTTCTTGGAGGCGCTGGAGGAGGTTCTCTATGAACCGAGCTACAGGGAGAACATGAGGAAGCTGTCCAACCTGCAGAGAGATCAGCCCATCAAGCCACTGGACCATGCCGTGTTCTGGATCGAGTTCGTCATGAGGCACAAGGGGGCGCCGCACCTCAGGACCGAGTCTTATAAGATGTCCCTGGTCCAGTACTACTCCATCGATGTCATTGGCTGTCTGCTGGCAGTTGGGTTGGCAGCATTCACTCTCTTTATTGCTGTCATCAAGTTTTTGTGGCGCAGAGTGTTTTACAGAAGCAAAGTAAAAAATGAATGAGAGTGCTGCAACATTTCACAATTTTATGTTCTGAATTTTGATTCATGAAAACGATACTAAGTCTTTCACTATGTGCAGCTGAACGCAGCAAGCTCCTCCCACCTCCCACCTGGAGTAGAGGTTTCAACTGTGGCCACTGCCCACAGCCAACAGCTCAGTCCAACCTGCTCCTTTACCTTTATATACTTATTCATTATTAATGTTTGATTCAAATAAAACTGTTCTGATGAACACGATGGGATTCTCTATATATAAGAGTCCACTTCAAACAATACTGCAAAACATCTGGGAAGAAATTCTACTGTGTAAACTGTTATGAATTTTGAGTCTTTCACTGGTGTTACCTTTTTACTGGCTCTATGCTCGATGTCACATGTTTTGGGAGAAGTCCTCATTAGACAACTACCTCAGTTGAATATGAGAATTAAAAAGTTCCCTCAAAGCTTCACTTTCCATGCAGACCACACAGATGTTTATGAGTTTAATGAATTAACTATTTTTATTTTTATATCACTTTTATGGCAGAATCCCCTCGAAGCATCACAAACCAATAACCGGGCTTCTGCCAGATGAGGAATCGCTCGCAGTCATTTTTAACTTTAAAATGTCTTTCAATGCTTTTTGTACAATGACGAATGATACTAATGATTGTCAAATGTTTTCAAATAAAAGACATATGAGATATTTTCAAAACATACATTGGCATGTAATAGTTCATTCTTGCCAATCAAATTATTTGAGTAGTATGTTTGAAGGATCAAAGGAATCTATGATAAGGTGCTGCTGTTTCTTTATACCACGACATGAATCACTGCCTCAAGGTGTCATAACCATATATATATACCGTCATATTGCAGAAATATCATCAGGATTCTGCATCAACTTAAACTTTTGTTTGGTCCATGGTCCAACTGCTAACATGGAGGAGGAGGAGGGGTTTCTGAACTATACTGCAGCTGGACACCAGGGGGTGATAGAGATGCTTTGGCTTCACTTTTTGGAACCATCTTTATTAACAGTCGATGACACAAACTGAGAAACGACTCACCCCCCCGACGGGATGAGGCCGTGCTGCAGAGAGAGAGAGTGAGGAGCGGGGGGTGGAGCCTGACTGACAGCTAGAGGACACGCCCATCAGCACCCTGCCACCTGCACCTGTGTGAGCCCTCTTCCTGTAGCCTGTTAACCTTGTGTACTATCATCCAGTAGTAGTAGTAATAGTAATAGTAGAAGTAATAGTAATAGTAGAAGTAACAGTAAAAGCAGTAGTGGTGGTAGAAGTAGTAGTAGTATTAACTTAATACTATTAAGTGTCTGTAACAGGAAACCTTTCTCCTATGTTTACAACCTGAATAAAAATACTTGAGTAGAACTAACTAAGTACATGTACTTTGTTACTTACGAGGTGAGTAAAGCACTGGTTTAGATTAGTTACTAGTAGGTAACCAGCTGGTTGAACGATCGAACAACACGTTCATTTTCTGCATATTTAGCTTTATCGCTGATAGTGCGGCCACCGGGGTCACGGGGCCACCGGGCCTCTGGGCCTCTGGGCCACGGGGCCACGGGTCTACAGGGCCACCGGGGCCACCGGGCCACGGGGCCACGGGGCCTCTGGGCCTCTGGGCCACCGGGCCACGGGTCTACAGGGCCACCGGGGCCACTGGGCCACGGGGCCACGGGGCCTCTGGGCCTCTGGGCCACCGGGCCCATGACCCTGCACTGGAGCGGGACGAGCCACCGGTGTCTGGTGACTTCACCTCTGCTCACGTTAACATGGCGACTCGACACATTAAACAAACGTACGAACGAGGAAAAATGCGAAGTTTCAGTAAGTTTCATGCTTGAGTCCTGATAACGTTTGTCACTATTTCATCACAGTGTGATTCCTGTGAACTGAACCTGTATGAAAATGATCATCACATGAGGAGTCCTCTCTCTCTTCAGAGCTGCACTCACTCACTCATTCACTCACTTTGATTTAATGTTGAATCACATTGACTTAAAGATCTCAGAGACATTTTAATGAAACAAGAAACTTATAAAAATCATCAGATATTGAAGCTTTAAAATCAGTTTGTTTCATTTACACACAGGTTTTTATATTGTTTTACAGAAAACATCGTTTTTTTATAGAAGCAAATGTTTATAATCAGTTAAACTTTCAAAACACTTTTCTGCATCAAGAACATTTTTTAAATTTTTTCGTGTTTAAACTGAAGTTGCTGAAGCCTGTGTTCTCTCTAATGACCAGCAGGCGGCGACTCCACCTGCTGCCAAGAGAAGTCATTTTCTATCGTTAGGATGCGTCAGGACAGGAGGACAACTGCAGCTCCAGAGCAAAGTCCTCCAGCTGGGACACGTAGTCCAAACAGGAGGGAGAACTACAATCTGCTGGCCATAGCTCCACCACCGTGTCCGAGTCCAGAGGGAGACGATACCTGTGGGACGGGAGATGTGAGATGTTGGAAATGAGACGGGAGACGGGAGACATGAGACGTAAGGTGCAGCTGAGAGAGAGTGAGGGACACTGACCTGAGGCCGTGGCTGAGCCTGACCTCTGACCCTCTGGCTCCTGTCACCAGGTACTGTTTGTGGCTTTGAATGTCCACATGGCTGCAGGTGATCTTTTTTACCAGCTCCACCTCTGTACCTGAACTCACCGCCTCAAACGCTACAACAACAATAACAAGGTCACACACACACACAAACACACACACACAAACACACACACAGCACAGACGTTTCAGTTATATTCCAGGCTCATCTGAAGTCACTGTGACCTTTGAACTTTGAGCACTGATTGAATCAGGTTCACCTTTATCTGTGTTCTTCAGGACTTCCACCACGGAGGCTGTGAAGGTCATAAAGTCTCCGTCGGCTGCTGAAGACGTCACCGTCACCTTGAAGGCTGCGGAGAGGAAACGGATTGGGTCACATGGTTTGAACTCAAGCTGCTGCGATGAGAACCAACATGAAGCAAACATTTTAAACCTAAAATACTTTGTCCCTCGGTCATACGCGACGTGGAAAGGATTAACAGATGAACATAGAAACTCTATCTGTCAGCTGACAGGTGTGATGATGTCACCGTATCTGACGTGCGGTCGACAGGTCTCCTCGGTACGTTTGGCGGTCGTCAGCGTCACGTCCACGTTTCCCCTGTAGGTGGCGCAGGCAGCTGTGTAACGACAGAACACGTGGTTTCATTCATTTAAGTAACATTTTCTCCATTTGATTAGATCAGAAGTGCAGTGATGTTACCTGTCATGCACTGACACTCTTCGCCCACACAGAGGCGCTGCAGCTTCTGCTCCTGGTAGGAGAAGAGTTTGCTGCACATGCTTCCTGCAGGAGAGAACAGTCCAGAATAAACTTGACTCTAAAAACTCCATCATGAACAATCTGCAGCTCCTCCACAAACATCTGGTCTCATTATTCTGACAGTGAAAGAAATTAAAGAGTTTATATCATTTATTAGTAAGTTAAGGAAACAAAACAGATTCACTGGCTCAGGTCTGATAAAAACTACAAATCCCTTCAACAGGAAGCTGTCACTCACCTTTGTCCTGAGGCTCGTAGACACTGAACACAGAATCACTGGCTCCGCCCACTATGAAACTGGTTCTGACCCGAAAACCAACGCACAGGAAGACGTCCGAGGGAACCTACCAATCACATGATCCTCTTTATATACACTCACTGATTCTCAGTCTGTGATTGTGTTTGTATACAGTCTGTGATTGTGTGTGTGTACAGTCTGTGATTGTGTTTGTATACAGTCTGTGATTGTGTTTGTATACAGTCTGTGATTGTGTTTGTGTACAGTCTGTGATTGTGTTTGTGTACAGTCTGTGATTGTGTTTGTATACAGTCTGTGATTGTGTGTGTGTACAGTCTGTGATTGTGTTTGTGTACAGTCTGTGATTGTGTTTGTATACAGTCTGTGATTGTGTTTGTATACAGTCAGTGATTGTGTTTGTGTACAGTCTGTGATTGTGTGTGTGTACAGTCTGTGATTGTGTTTGTATACAGTCAGTTATTGTGTGTGTGTGTATACAGTCAGTGATTGTGTGTGTGTACAGTCTGTGATTGTGTTTGTATACAGTCAGTGATTGTGTTTGTATACAGTCAGTGATTATGTTTGTGTACAGTCAGTGATTGTGTTTGTATACAGTCAGTTATTGTGTGTGTATACAGTCAGTGATTGTGTGTGTGTACAGTCTGTGATTGTGTTTGTATACAGTCAGTGATTGTGTGTATACAGTCAGTGATTGTGTGTGTGTACAGTCTGTGATTGTGTTTGTATACAGTCAGTGATTGTGTTTGTGTACAGTCAGTGATTGTATGTGTGTGTACAGTCTGTGATTGTGTTTGTATACAGTCAGTGATTGTGTTTGTATACAGTCAGTGATTGTGTTTGTGTACAGTCAGTGATTGTGTTTGTATACAGTCTGTGATTGTGTTTGTATACAGTCAGTGATTGTGTTTGTGTACAGTCTGTGATTGTGTTTGTGTACAGTCTGTGATTGTGTTTGTATACAGTCAGTGATTGTGTTTGTGTACAGTCAGTGATTGTATGTGTGTGTACAGTCTGTGATTGTGTTTGTATACAGTCAGTGATTGTGTTTGTGTACAGTCTGTGATTGTGTTTGTGTACAGTCTATGATTGTGTTTGTGTACAGTCAGTGATTGTGTTTGTATTCAGTCTGTGATTGTGTTTGTATACAGTCAGTGATTGTGTTTGTGTACAGTCTGTGATTGTGTTTGTATACAGTCAGTGATTGTGTTTGTGTACAGTCAGTGATTGTATGTGTGTGTACAGTCTGTGATTGTGTTTGTATACAGTCAGTGATTGTGTTTGTGTACAGTCTGTGATTGTGTTTGTGTACAGTCTATGATTGTGTTTGTGTACAGTCAGTGATTGTGTTTGTATTCAGTCTGTGATTGTGTTTGTATACAGTCAGTGATTGTGTTTGTGTACAGTCAGTGATTGTGTTTGTATACAGTCAGTTATTGTGTGTGTATACAGTCAGTGATTGTGTGTGTGTGTACAGTCTGTGATTGTGTTTGTATACAGTCAGTGATTGGGTGTGTATACAGTCAGTGATTGTGTGTGTGTACAGTCAGTGATTGTGTTTGTATACAGTCAGTGATTGTGTTTGTATTCAGTCTGTGATTGTGTTTGTATACAGTCATTGATTGTGTTTGTGTACAGTGTGTGATTGTGTTTGTATACAGTCAGTGATTATGTTTTTGTACAGTCAGTGATTATGTTTGTGTACAGTCAGTGATTGTGTTTGTGTACAGTGTGTGATTGTGTTTGTATACAGTCAGTGATTGTGTGTGTATACAGTCAGTGATTGTATTTGTATACAGTCAGTGATTGTGTGTATACAGTCAGTGATTGTGTTTGTATACAGTCAGTGATTGTGTGTGTATACAGTCAGTGATTGTATTTGTATACAGTCAGTGATTGTGTGTATACAGTCAGTGATTGTGTGTGTGTACAGTCTGTGATTGTGTTTGTATACAGTCAGTGATTGTGTTTGTGTACAGTCAGTGATTGTATGTGTGTGTACAGTCTGTGATTGTGTTTGTATACAGTCAGTGATTGTGTTTGTGTACAGTCTGTGATTGTGTTTGTGTACAGTCTATGATTGTGTTTGTGTACAGTCAGTGATTGTGTTTGTATTCAGTTTGTGATTGTGTTTGTATACAGTCAGTGATTGTGTGTGTGTGTACAGTCTGTGATTGTGTTTGTATACAGTCAGTGATTGTGTGTATACAGTCAGTGATTGTGTGTGTGTACAGTCTGTGATTGTGTTTGTATACAGTCAGTGATTGTGTTTGTGTACAGTCAGTGATTGTGTTTGTTTACAGTCTGTGATTGTGTTTGTATACAGTCAGTGATTGTGTTTGTGTACAGTCAGTGATTGTGTTTGTGTACAGTCAGTGATTGTGTTTGTATTCAGTCTGTGATTGTGTTTGTATACAGTCTGTGATTGTGTTTGTATACAGTCAGTGATTGTGTTTGTGTACAGTCTATGATTGTGTTTGTGTACAGTCAGTGATTGTGTTTGTATTCAGTCTGTGATTGTGTTTGTATACAGTCAGTGATTGTGTTTGTGTACAGTCAGTGATTGTGTTTGTATACAGTCAGTGATTGTGTTTGTGTACAGTGTGTGATTGTGTTTGTATACAGTCAATGATTATGTTTGTGTACAGTCAGTGATTATGTTTGTGTACAGCCAGTGATTGTGTTTGTGTACAGTGTGTGATTGTGTTTGTATACAGTCAGTGATTGTGTGTGTATACAGTCAGTGATTGTATTTGTGTACAGTCAGTGATTGTGTGTACAGTGTGTGTTGTGACTCACTGAGTCCATCTGAATAACCACAGTGTCTCCTTGCAGCTCGTAGTGGGAGATCAACGGCTCGTCACCGTCTCTGAACTGTAAACATTGTATTATTATATAAAATTATACATTTATTTTATACTATATATTATTATAAACATTGACGATGTAGAAGAAGAAGAAGAAAGATTACTACAATCAGTCTAAATACCAATCAGAGTCAAGTATAGGTAGACTCTGCCCACGTGTGTTTTGTGTTTAGTCCCTAAACTACAACGTGAAACCAGAAGGAACCTATTAACTACAACATTAAACCAGAAGGAACCAATCAACTACAACGTGAAACCAGAAGGAACCAATCAACTACAACGTGAAACCAGAAGGAACCAATCAACTAAAACATGAAACCAGAAGGAACCAATCAACTACAACGTGAAACCAGAAGGAACCAATCAACTACAACGTGAAACCAGAAGGAACCAATCAACTACAACATGAAACCAGAAGGAACCAATCAACTACAACGTGAAACCAGAAGGAACCAATCAACTACAACGTGAAACCAGAAGGAACCAATCAACTACAACATGAAACCAGAAGGAACCAATCAACTACAACGTGAAACCAGAAGGAACCAATCAACTACAACGTGAAACCAGAAGGAACCAATCAACTACAACGTGAAACCAGAAGGAACCAATCAACTACAACGTGAAACCAGAAGGAACCAATCAACTACAACATGAAACCAGAAGGAACCAATCAACTACAACGTGAAACCAGAAGGAACCAATCAACTACAACGTGAAACCAGAAGGAACCAATCAACTACAACGTGAAACCAGAAGGAACCAATCAGATGAAACCACAAACACATGAGACACACCTGTCTCAGGTCGTCCAGGTAACCGTCCACACCGGTCGGCAGCTGGATCTTCATCACCGTCAGACTGGACTCAGTGTGCAGCTCGTTAGGAGGAGGTTTATACCTGCAACACACACACACACACACACATTTAACCACACATACCAACAACCAGCCTTCAAGCATCAGAGGAGTCTCTCTTCTCTGGATTGTGTCACTTCCCTTTATCTTGAGATTCATTCATAAAGATCAAACTTTGGATTCAGTTTTCTTACTTTGCGCAGGCGACCAGGTGAGGATGACTCATACTGGGCTCTGAGGAGGACAAGAACAAGGTGGTGACATGTGGACAGTTGAGGAACAGGCGTCAGACTGGTTCTCAGACTGGTTCTCAGACTGGTTCGCTCACTGGTACCAACCTCTGGAGACGTCTGGGCCAACCATCTCCACGGTGACATCAAAGTTACACGTCTGCGTGGACGAGCTGGTCTCATAAAAAACTGTCTTCAGCTGCAACGAGTCCAAGAGACAGACATTAAGTTCAACTTGATGGTTCAGGTCCAACTTTCACTCGTCAAAGAGACAAACATAAGATTCAAGTTGTAAACGGTTGTAAAAGTTAAGCCACACCCACCTTCACATTAGAGACACCCCGCCCATAACCTGTGGTCACAGTGATGTCATCATCCTCCGTCACCTGAGAGAACAAACTGTTACTGCTGAGTCCAGTGTCTCACTGCATCTGTCTCTGTGTCACTGCACCTGTCTCACTGCACCTGTCTCTGTGTCACTGCACCTGTCTCACTGCATCTGTCTCACTGCACCTGTCTCTGTCTCACTGCACCTGTCTCTGTCTCACTGCACCTGCCTCACTGCACCTGTCTCTGTCTCACTGCACCTGTGTCACTGCATCTGTCTCACTGCACCTGTCTCTGTCTCACTGCACCTGTCTCACTGCACCTGTCTCACTGCACCTCTCTCTGTCTCACTGCACCTGTCTCACTGCACCTGTCTCTGTCTCACTGCACCTGTGTCACTGCACCTGTCTCACTGCACCTGTCTCACTGCACCTGTCTCACTGCACCTGTCTCTGTGTCACTGCACCTGTCTCACTGCACCTGTGTCACTGCACCTGTCTCTGTCTCACTGCACCTGTCTCTGTGTCACTGCACCTGTCTCACTGCACCTGTCTCTGTCTCACTGCACCTGTCTCTTAGTCACTAAACCTGTCTCACTGCACTTTTCTCTTTGTCACTGCAGCTGTCTCTGTCTCACTGCACCTGTCTCTGTCTCACTGCACCTGTCTCTGTCTCACTGCACCTGTCTCTGTCTCACTGCACCTGTCTCTGTCTCACTGCACCTTTCTCTTTGTCACTGCACCTGTCTCACTGCACCTGTCTCTGTCTCACTGCACCTGCACCTGTGTCATTGCACCTGTCTCACCTGGATGGGTGTGGCCACAGGTCGGGTGTGGCTGAGCTGGACTCGTGCTAGCGCCCCCTTCCTGCTGTACCGTATGTTGATGTCCTGACTGAGGACGGCTCGAGGGAGAGTTTTGTGGTACTCTGCAACGGCCTCCAGGGTCAGCACTGTGTCCTGAGAGAGGTCAAAGGTCAGCTGCGTGTGCTAGTGTGTGTGTGTGTGTGTGTGTGTGTTTGTGTGTGTGTGTGTGTCTGTGTGTGTTTGTACCTGGACAGAGTAGAAACCCTCTCCGTAATGCTGGTCCTGTGTCAGCCAGGAAAGGATTGGGTTGGCGTATTGGATCCTCCCCTTCAAAATAAAACACGTGTTATTTCAAAACATCTCGACTCATGGATGTTAACAAAATAAAAGCATGTGTCACCTTGAGTAACACAGTGAGCAGGACGTAAGCTGTCGCCTCCACCGTCAAACCGCTGGATTGGTCGGGTTTCAGCCAATCGGCTGTTACGCTGGACTCCTGCCAGTACCTGAGTACAGCAGGGTGACCTGTACACACACACACACACACACACACACACACACACACACACACACACACACACACACACACACACACACACACACTTTGTGTTTAGTGGCAGGCCTGGGCAGATGAACAGGAAGTGCGTGTGTGTCTCTGATGTTGAACTCAAAGTGTGTGTGTTTGTGTGTGTGTTACAGGCAATCATCGACCAGGAGTGTGTGATGCACACAAAAAGCTATAACACACAGAAGGAGATTCGTGAGTTTCCTCTGAGTGATTACAGTGAAGAAGAGGAGACGGAGGAGTGACACACAGACACACACACACACACACACACACACACACACACAAGTCCTCCTCAGTTAGGTTAATGAGTCACTCAGGTCCCCACTAGGATAAGAAAACGCACACACACCTTTCTGCCGGGCCAGGTTCTCCAGGCTGGTGAGCAGCTGATTGGCTGCCATGCTGTTGGGGTCATGAAGGGTAAGAGCATAGGTCGCCACCGCACGCACATACACACTCTTGACACCTAGGGCATGCTGGGAAATGTAGTTTGCTGCAGACTTAATGCTGTCATCATGAAACTAAGAGAAAGGACAAGAGGGACAAAAAACATTCTGATCTCGGGTTCTTACAAAGTTAGCATAAGAACCTTGAAATCAGAAAGATGGGAAGTGCATGTGAAACAAGCAGGGACAATACGAGGACCACTGGACACAAAACTAGTTTTTTCAACATGTGGCTCTTGCTCTAATGTAGAGGAGCTAGGGGCCGTCAGTGTCTCAGCGTCTCAGTGTCTCAGTGTCTCAGCGTCTCTGCGTCTCAGTGTCTCAGCGTCTCAGCGTCTCTGTGTCTCTTTGTCTCTGTGTCTCTTTGTCTCAGTGTCTCTTTGTCTCAGCGTCTCAGCGTCTCTGTGTCTCTTTGTCTCAGTGTCTCTGTGTCTCAGTGTCTCAGTGTCTCTTTGTCTCAGTGTCTCAGTGTCTCAGTGTCTCAGCGTCTCTTTGTCTCAGTGTCTCAGTGTCTCAGCGTCTCTGTGTCTCAGCATCTCAGTGTCTCTGTGTCTCAGTGTCTCAGTGTCTCAGTGTCTCAGCGTCTCTTTGTCTCAGTGTCTCAGTGTCTCAGCGTCTCTGTGTCTCAGCATCTCAGTGTCTCTGTGTCTCTTTGTCTCAGTGTCTCAGTGTCTCAGCGTCTCTGTGTCTCAGCATCTCAGTGTCTCTGTGTCTCTGTGTCTCAGTGTCTCTTTGTCTCAGTGTCTCAGTGTCTCAGTGTCTCAGTGTCTCAGTGTCTCAGCGTCTCTGTGTCTCAGCATCTCAGTGTCTCTGTGTCTCAGTGTCTCAGTGTCTCTGTGTCTCAGCGTCTCAGTGTCTCTGTGTCTCAGTGTCTCAGTGTCTCTTTGTCTCAGTGTCTCAGTGTCTCAGCGTCTCAGTGTCTCTGTGTCTCTGTGTCTCAGCATCTCAGTGTCTCTGTGTCTCAGCATCTCAGTGTCTCTGTGTCTCAGTGTCTCAGTGTCTCTTTGTCTCAGTGTCTCAGTGTCTCAGCGTCTCTGTGTCTCAGCATCTCAGTGTCTCTGTGTCTCAGTGTCTCAGTGTCTCTTTGTCTCAGTGTCTCAGTGTCTCAGCGTCTCTGTGTCTCAGCATCTCAGTGTCTCTGTGTCTCAGTGTCTCAGTGTCTCTTTGTCTCAGTGTCTCAGTGTCTCAGCGTCTCAGCGTCTCAGTGTCTCATTGTCTCTGTGTCTCAGCGTCTCAGTGTCTCTGTGTCTCAGTGTCTCTTTGTCTCAGTGTCTCAGTGTCTCAGCGTCTCAGTGTCTCTGTGTCTCTGTGTCTCAGCGTCTCAGCGTCTCAGTGTCTCAGCGTCTCAGCGTCTCAGCGTCTCAGCGTCTCTGTGTCTCTGTGTCTCAGTGTCTCAGTGTCTCTGTGTCTCTGTGTCTCGGTGTCTCGGTGTCTCGGTGTCTCGGTGTCTCGGTGTCTCATTGTCTCGGTGTCTCGGTGTCTCGGTGTCTCAGTGTCTCTTTGTCTCAGTGTCTCAGTGTCTCAGCGTCTCAGTGTCTCTGTGTCTCAGTGTCTCAGTGTCTCAGTGTCTCTGTGTCTCGGTGTCTCATTGTCTCGGTGTCTCGGTGTCTCGGTGTCTCATTGTCTCAGTGTCTCGGTGTCTCGGTGTCTCAGTGTCTCAGTGTCTCGGTGTCTCAGTGTCTCAGTGTCTCAGCGTCTCAGTGTCTCGGTGTCTCAGTGTCTCAGTGTCTCTGTGTCTCGGTGTCTCGGTGTCTCAGTGTCTCAGTGTCTCAGTGTCTCATTGTCTCAGTGTCTCGGTGTCTCAGTGTCTCAGTGTCTCAGCGTCTCAGTGTCTCGGTGTCTCAGTGTCTCAGTGTCTCAGTGTCTCAGTGTCTCAGCGTCTCTGCGTCTCAGTGTCTCAGCATCTCAGTGTCTCTGCGTCTCAGTGTCTCAGTGTCTCTGTGTCTCGGTGTCTCGGTGTCTCAGTGTCTCAGTGTCTCTGTGTCTCAGTGTCTCAGTGTCTCTTTGTCTCAGTGTCTCAGTGTCTCAGCGTCTCAGTGTCTCGGTGTCTCAGTGTCTCAGTGTCTCAGTGTCTCAGTGTCCTGCTGCACAACAGGAGAATGAAAGGATCACGAGGAGAAGCAGAAGCTGAGAGGTGGTTCTCACTCTGAGCTGCAGGATCGGGTCTCTGATGCTCGTCGCTCTTTTCAAGGAGATCAACACAAAGGAGGTGAGATAGACCGACCGCTCGACCACATCGCTCCCCGCTGCCTGCAGCCAATCAGAGACAACCACACACAGAGGTCACAGAGGTCACATGGCAGGAGGAAATGTCAGTAAAAAAAACGAAACAACAGAAGACGTGTGGGCCCGACCATGACTTTGTTGGGTCTGAAGGAGGACGTGTCGGTGAAGGACCCGTCTCGCTGCTGGGCGCTGTGGATCAGCCACGCCACAGAGTTGGACAGAGACTCATGGTCCATCGGGACGACCTGGTCCACCAGAGACAGCGTCTTCACCACCAGGGCGGTCAGCCTGAGAGACCACGCAGAGTTTCAAACTGAAACATGGTCGTGTGGAGGAGGTTCAGTGGAGCTGGTCTTACCAGGTGCTGGGCGTCTGCTTGATCCACATGCTGTAGCTGGAGTCGCCATGTCTGAAGGAGCTGATGCCGACCAGACCTACACACACACACACACACACACACACACACACACACTGTGACCAGTCAGCACATTGGGCCTGATCATTTAGTGTCTTCAACGCTCCTCACCCTCTCTGATCTTCTGGCTCAGGTCTGCTGAGCTCTTCTGGATGTCTGGTCCCAGGACGTCCCAGCTCCTCGTTGTCTCCAGGTACCGATACACGTGGACGAGGGGGAGGAGTCCGCCCAGCTCCGCCTCCGCTGACCCAGCTGGCAGGTTGACCAGTCGTCTGAGGCCTTCAGGGTTGTGCATCACCGACAAGACCTCACCTAGAACTTCACCTGGAACATCCACAAGCTCAGAGTGAGGATACGATTACCCAGCATGCTTCTGGTTTGCAGCTTCCTGCCTCCATTTGAAAATGAAATCTCACGTCTTACCGTTGATTGTGAGCATTCTCTCCACAGCCGAGTTGGGGACGATGTTTGTGGGCAGTTTGTTCTTCAGCGTCACCGTCCTCTTCTCCGAACCTGCGACAGCACGAAGAGTCAGAACGTCAGAGGACGAGTGCAGAGTGTCGAGTGCAGAGTGTCGAGTGCAGAGCGTCGAGTGCAGAGCGTCGAGTGCAGAGTGTCGAGTGCAGAGTGTCGAGCGCAGAGCGACAGAAGAACCTTACCGTAGAGTCCCTGTGGGTCGAGTCTCCCTCCAGAGAACTCCTCTCTCCTCACCCCTTCAGGCTGGAGACACATGGGGGAGATAAGGATGATTCACAGCTTCACAGGAACGAACACTTTAACATAGGACAGCACCTGATTGGTCTAAATATGATGGTGACACTTGGTGACTAATGGTGAACCAACCATCCAACCATCAGGTACTAACCACCACTCGGAGCTTCTTCTCCAGGACGTCTCTGTTGCCTTGTTTGGTCTTCAGGGTGAAGATCAGGGAGTGTTCTCCAGGCTCCAGGCCCATCAGGGTGAAGGTCACTTTTCCGACGCCCCCTGCTGCCAGAGGGCTCCAGCTGCAGGGCGTGGAGCGCAGCCCCGCCCCCCCGGCAGCTGCTTGGGACTGGAGTAGACAGAGTTCCGGTCCGGCCGTCAGTGTCACACAGTACTGGGGAGGAGACATTGGCAACACACTCGGTTAGCTCTCCTTGACCACAGCTCCCAGCTGACTCCGAGCATCATGGGATATGTAGTTGGGTGACGGTACCATGATGCTGTCGGCCTGGTGGTTGTACACAGAGCCGGACAGCTGCAGCTGCTCTCCTCTCACCACCTGGTATGGCAACGGAACGTCAACGCTGTACGACTTACTGACCGACACCTGCACCGAGTCAACACACAAACCTGGAGGACACAAAGACACACAGGGAGATTCAATGTGACAATGAGAAAAGGATGAAGATGAGGAAGATGAAGATGATGGTGATGACTCACCGTTCCTGAACATTCCGATGGCCTTGATCTCCCAGGAGGTGAGAGAGTCTGGTAGAGTCCTGCTGACCGACACCTGACCTGAACTGAGCACACACACACACAGTGTTATTTAGGCTTCACCTGCATCACTGGACACAATGGTTTTGTGTTTGATGTGTGTCACCTGACGCTCTGCACCTCCCACAGCCAGCTCTCTGGAAAGTAGCTCCGCACCAGAGAGGGCGCCAGGTCAAAGTCTGCCCCCATGTCTGCACACGCACACACACACACACACACAAACACAGTGTTAAGATCTGGGATGTGGTTTGTTGCACCAGTGACGTGGGTCCTGACTGACCGTGGCGTCCCAGGACCAGGTTGTGGTCCAGGTGCAGCTGGATGAACTCGCAGCAGGACCTGAAGACGTCGCGGCAGCGGGGGCGTGTCCTGTGCTTCTCGGCGGCGAGCTGGCGACACGTCACACTCTTTGGGATGAACCTCATCCCCTGTACACAGCAGACCTTCAGAGAACCGTGACTCTCTGCTGCTCAGAGACAAACACAAAGCAGAGTCACTCAGGTTCCTGTTCACACTGACGCTGAAAGAGGATCAGCAAAACGATTTCACCGACAGACATTGAGTCTCAAACCAGGACTGAGCAGCAAAAAACAAACACTTCACATGAAACAAACGAGCTTCGGTTGATTCGCCAAAAATGCATAAAACTATTTGACACTATCTCAAAATCATTGGAAATAATCAGGTGAAGGAACAACATCACGTTAGTTTGTCAGAACAGAAGAAACTAGATTTACAGCCAGACCCAGGTAGGTCGGGGGTGCAGTTTGTAAAGCAGCTCACGCTGAAAATAACAGCAACATTTTGTCACGTTTAGCTTCAAACAATGTTTAAAAAACTGGTGTAAATTTTTGAGAGTCACTTTTTTGCACATTTACAAAAATATTTGTCAACTTAGAGATATTTTAAATATTTAAATCCAAATGTTAAATGTTACACTTAAATGTTAAATGTTAAATCTAAATGCTAAATCTAAATCTAAATCTAAATCTAAATGTTAAATTTAAATCTAAATCTAAATGTGAAATCTAAATTTTTAATCTAAACGTAAATCTAAATCTAAATGTTAAATCTAAATGTTAAATCTAAATCTAAATGTTAAATTTAAATTTAAATCTAAATGTTAAATCTAAATGTTAAATCTAAATCCAAATGTTAAATCTAAATCTAAATCTAAATGTTAAATTTAAATCTAAATCTAAATGTGAAATCTAAATTTTTAATCTAAACCTAAATCTAAATCTAAATGTTAAATCTAAATGTTAAATCTAAATCTAAATGTTAAATTTAAATTTAAATCTAAATGTTAAATCTAAATGTTAAATCTAAATCCAAATGTTAAATCTGAATCAAAATCAGATTTAACATTTAGATTTAAACATGGTTTGAAGCTAAATGTGACAAAATGTTGCTGTTATTTTCAGCGTGAGATGCTTTACAAACGGCACCCCATAGGTAGACACTCACTAAATCGACACATCCACCAGAGGGCGCTAGAGGGACAGACATGAATTGAGCCTCTCCTGCTGGTGGCGCCAGAGGCTTGTTTCCATAAAACTATGAAAAACCCTTGTTATATAATTAATAATGAAAGAGAAAATATCTCCATGATGCTTCACTCTGCAAAGATGATGGACGTGTGGAGCCTCACCTTTCTTCCTCTTCTCCTCGTCAGTCACAGCTCGTTTTGGACGAACCGCTGCTGTGCACGTGTCACCTGATGACATCACCAACACAACATGTCTTAATCCGTTTAATTAGTTGATTGGTTGATTGATTGATTGACATACTGTGGGTTGATGGCTGGGAGTTGGCATTGGTGATGAAGGTGAGGCCGGCCAATCGAAAAACGTCTGCACTGTCTTTGCCGCCCCCCCCCCCCACAGCCCAGGTCGCTCTGCTCGATGTGGCGTAGAACCTGTGAACCACGTTCACGTTGAAGTTTCACTCGCTCACAGATTTAACAATATTCATATGAAGATGTTTTCTGTGTTACCGTGGAAACAGGGTCTCTGTGGTTGGGTCGTAGTGTGAAGAGGGCGGGGTCTATAGCCGACAGAGCCACAAGTCCGTCCTGATTGGTCCTGATGTCCAGTTGCAGTTTTTCCTTTGGCTTGTAGCTCCGCCTACGAACTGAGAGCTCAGTCTGACAAACACACACACACACACACACACACACACACACACACACACACAGACACACACAGACACACACACACACACACACACACACACACACACACACACCTTGTTAGAACCCTATGAGACAAACTGTGATTTGTGTGATTATGGGCTATTCAAATCAAATTTGATTGATTGATTGATTGATTGATTGATTAATTGATTGATTGATCAAGCTCACAGAATCCCCACCAATCAGAACAACTCCTCCCAGATCACCATGACAACAACATGTTCACACGAAAACCTGCACTTCACTAGCAACCATTCTGATCACTATGGCAACCAAATAGCAGTGCAGGAGCAGACACGCCCTGGATTATTATTAATTATTTAATATTGTTATAATAATAATAATAATAGAAATGTATTTGTGAAGCACCTTTCATACAAGAACTAAGAGCTTTACTTACAAAATAAATAAAATAACTTCAAGTGTAATACAAATAAGAAGTGATCATATTTATGAAACATAAGAACAGCATCTGGAGAGTAGGATCCTAGAGTCTGAAGCAAAGAGAATGTTTAAGTAATTTTTAAAGACGTCTACTGAGTTGTTTAATGAAATATAAACTTGATATTATATTTTTATATAAATTAAACACAGCTTAAATTTATCTGATTAAATTTAAGATTAGACAAATAAGATAAATAAATGTGGGAGAGTTAATCTACATATACACTCATATACATCTATTTGTATACATCAATGGATATCTTGATAATAATATAATTGATAGATTGATTAGAGTAAGATCCACAAAACCATACTCCACAAAAGCGACATGCAATACAGGATGTCGACCACTAGTGGGCGGAGTCCATCTGTGAAATAGAACAAAGACAGGAAACCAAACTGAGTAAACGAGGAGCGAGGGTTCACTTCCTGTCAAAGATTGATTCGGACAGTTCCACCTGAAACCATGGGGGGGCAGAGTGTCTGATCGGACACGGCCTCAGAGGCCATTTACAACACTGCCTCTGTTTTACACTCTTTCTTAACTGACTTGTTGTCAGTAATATGTGACTCTGAGCTGCCCCCTGGTGGATGTGGTAAGAGAGGTTTTGAACTTATGAAGTCGAGTTGACGTTGATTGTTCAGACACAGATTTTCTCTTACGTCCGACATTTTGTAACCTGGAGCTGAAGCACGTCATGAGAAGGGATCAACCAATCAGAGCAGCATCCATCACCTGACGCCCCTCCTTACCTGGAGTCCACTGACACACTTGTCTCTGACGTCCAACCAGACGGAGTCGGCCACCAGCTCGGACGTCCCCTCTCCAAACAGGATGTAGTAGACCAGCAGTCTGATGGACGGGGCCATGGCGCTGGTCACCTTGAAGCTCAGAGTCTGCTTGTTGTCTGCACTGGGGACGAACTGGTGGCTATCGAACGCCACCACCTTCCCCTTGGAGAGCACCTGCACAGAGGGGGGTCATCAGCAGCTACCGAGACAGAGCAGTGGACATCAGCTGCTGTGTCCTCTCACCAGGTAGCTGAGGGCTCCGACAGGCAGGTAGGAGGGCGTGGCCGAGTACACCTGGATGTTGGCGTATTGTCCCGCCACCAGGCCGCGGCCGGGCAGGGGGGGGTCGATGTACAGGTAGCGCTGGTTCGGGGAGTGATACGCCGCCGCATGTAAACTCAGACTCACCTGACTGGCGGCTGGGAGGGCGGGGTCAGCCGTCTCAAACTGAGTCAAACAAACAGTAGGTAACATATAACATGTACATGATATGTAAACAATAACAAATAAATAACAAGTAGACATTACCTATGAAAAACAACAAAGTACAAACCATAGCAAGTAATCAACAACAACTAATTATCAAGAAAATATTAACAACGAGTAAACAATAACAAACAAAGATCATGATGAGATTGTAGATATAGAAATCCTCTCCATCTTGTTACCTTCAGCTTCACGCTCTCTGCTTCACGGGGGGTGTTGCAGATGAAGACAGCGAGGCCGTCTGATTGGCTGTTGGCGCTGTCGGAACAGGGAATGTCCTCCGTTGTCTTCCCCTGGCGGATCAGCTGTCGCTCCACCAGCTGCACCCGAACCCGGTTCATCGGCTTGTCCAGGTGATCCTTCACCAGCACCTGAACATTGTTGTCACTTATTTCTCACAGTAATTATATTAATATAAAGAAATATGTTACATTTTGTATGGTCGTATAATGTGAGTGAGGACATGGACAGACTGAGCATCCACCTGGATGTTATAAGGGAGTCCAGGTTTGATGAAGGGGGGCGTTGACACCAAGCTCAGTCTATAAGGTGATTTGACGAACTTCACGCCAGCAAACTCCGCCTCCTGAGAGATACCACCTGAGAGACAAGAGGCGGGGACGTAAATGTCCCTGCTGTGTGGGTGACGTGTTGGGGTAAGACATGTGGTGGTTATGTGAGTACCTGTGTCCTCCTTCAGCAGGACAGCGATGTACAGGTACTTCCCGATCAGACTGTTGAGATCTTTCGGGCCAGTGTGTTTGGACAGAACCGTCTCACAGTTCACAATCACATCCACCTCACCTGTCGAAGACAACTGATGCAGACACACACACACACACACACACACACACACACACAGGTTTAGTTTCTGCACTTTATCAACATATAGACATACACGAGTGAAGCTCACACAGCTAAAGGCTAAATTATCTACTGTAGTTGATTACATCAGACTAAATATGATGTAATAGACCCAGAGCTATAAAACATGGTGTAATAGTGGCAATAAACTTTAATACTGCAAACATTACTGCCAGTCGGTGAATAACACAACGTTGTTTTAAATTACTTTAAAAAATGCTGCTGTTGGAACTTTGCTGTAACTGAAACAAAACCCAGAAGGAAACGTTTTCTTTATTATGTTTTGATACTCGATGCTAAAGTTTTAGTTCCAGACGAGACTTTGGTTTGGTCCATCAACGCCGCTGTGACGCCCCCTGTTGGTCTGGAGCTGCTGTTCACAAGTCTCAGTTTCACTTTGTGTTCAGCGCCATCTTGGTTTTTTGAAAACAGAAGTAACAATATATGGAGGAGTGGGGTAGGAGTCTGACTGAGAGCTGAAGGACACTGCACCTGCCACCTGCTCCCATTGGATGGTGCTAGCTGTCAATCACTCTGTGGTATCCCCCCCCCAACACATCTGGTGCTTTACGGTCTGTTTGACTCTAAATGATCATAATTCATAGTTTCTAGAAGACTTCAAAACTAGAGACTGAGACAGAAACTCCTGAATGTTCACTGACGTCATAAAGTGAGAAGTCACTTTCTATAGAAACTACCAGAGTCGTCGCCCCCTGCTG
The DNA here is from genome assembly GCF_947347685.1 of Pleuronectes platessa. Taxonomy (NCBI): domain Eukaryota; kingdom Metazoa; phylum Chordata; class Actinopteri; order Pleuronectiformes; family Pleuronectidae; genus Pleuronectes; species Pleuronectes platessa. The sequence continues at coordinate 30,829,466 of NC_070629.1, forward strand.
GTCAGAGGGAGAAGACAGGTTTGGACACCTCTGCACTAACTTCACTTGACCTGATGATGACGGCTCATATTCACCATGAGGACGAGTCATTCTTCAACACTGTGGTTTTATTGTACTGGACACATTCATTACAGCTGAGTAATTTAGTGAACATGATATTCAATGAGTTGCTGTGAAGGCGTCTTACTCTCTCCCTGGTGACCGAGTTGGGGATGATGACTGGAGGACTCTTCCCGCTCACGTAGCCGTACCGGAGGAACAGCTCCCCGTCAGCCACCGGAGCCCCGTGCAGATACCTGAGACGAGCAGGAAACATGGTGCCAAACCGTTTGGACTCATCATGTGTGAACAAGATGATGTTTATTTACCTGGCTGAGACCTTGAAGCTGAATCTGTTGAAAGTTCCATAGCTGATGTAATTTGCTTCCGGCTCCAGGAGGATGGAGAAACTGGGAAGAACTAACACAGACTGACACTTAATTAATGCCGTTATACTTATCAGCACAAGTATCAGTGGTATAATCATCATATTCCATACCATATTCTTTAACTTCAAAGTCCGTCCTCGCTGTTGTGGTGAAATCATCTGAGTATGAAGCATCAATGGACCAGATCCCCAACCTGGAATCACACACAGTCCACCACATTACAAACAGCCTGGAATCACATTGACAGCTCCACACGGTCTCAGTCAGTTTGGTTCTGAAAGTTCTTACTTTGGTTTGATGGGGATCTTGAAAGGGTTTTGCATTGATGGGATTCCATTATTCAAATCAAACATCTCCACAATGTCCACTGTCGTATGATCCGGGTCCTGTGGGAGACAAAATAACTGATCAGAGATCAGTTCTGAGATGATTGAAAACTAAATGCATTAACCTGTAAGCGTTGCTGTCCTCTTCTGGTCCTGCAGATAATTGCACTCACCTTAAAGGTCAGGAAGACGCTGCGATTGGCCGGTCCCAGCTCCTGGTTCAGGGAGAATGCCCGAACTTTGACTGGACACACAGATTAAAATGAGTTGACCAGGAAAACTTGATTTTATCATTTGACTACCTGAATTTATGAGCAGCCGAGGAGAAGCCAAATGAGGACTACCTCAACAAGGACTGATAGAGCAACCTGAGAGACCTTCTGAACAAGGATTGATGAGGACTACCTGAAAAGGGACAATCTGAACGAGGTAACAAGAGGACTGAAGGAGGACCAGCTGGGGGACGACTAACTGACTTTGTGAGCGATGATGAGGACCTAAATGAGGACCCCGTAAAGCAAGAGTAAAACTACTAAAACCTTTAACAGGTAAAGAAGGTAGAAACCTCAGAGACACATGTGAGTATCCGTCTTCCACGACGGACACTAGTGCAACAGATGCCACGTGAATGTGTATGATTAGAGAGAATACTACATTTGTGGGTCTCTCTCCGAGTGTTCAGGTGATTCGCAAGGCATTCTGGGTACCCCTCCTTTCGAGGGTTGGAAGAATCTCTGTTTAGAAAGGTGTGAAGTCCCACCCCTCAGCTCCACCCCTCCGTCCCATCAGGTAGTGGGACGGAGGGGTGGGGCTGAGGGGTGTGAAGCCCCACCCCGGCTTTTGGCTCTCACCATGCTGGTGAGGGGTGTACAGCGGTTTGTCCGTTTGGATGAACAGGAAGCCGTTGGAGCGGCTGACAGGGACCAACCGGTGCTGGTTGATCTCTGCTGATTGGACGTGGAGGATCACATGTGTCACACCCTTATCCAGTTGACTTGGGTACAGCTGGACAGAAACAGAAGAGGAAGTGACATCACGATTCAATCACACTGCAGGGAAACGTTTCGATTAAATGACCCAAGTTGGTAACTTTGTTGCATGACCCACCCGGACTCTGGCAGCAGCCTGATGGTGGTTCTGAGTGTTGAGGGTCACGACCTCTCGAGTTAGAACCACATGATCTGGAGCCATGGAGGTCTTTATAAACACGTAGACCATCTTCTCCTCTGAAAACCCAAACAGCTGCAGCAACACTGTCTCCTCAGCATCCAGGCGCAAGGAGAGAGGAGCTGTCACCAGATACCTGAAGGACAAGGAGGCAGGAGGTCTCATCACTTCCTCAGATGTGCTGAACCATCGGGCCCAAGGACAAACCTGCTAAATATAACGATTAACAGACGATGTGGATAAACCTGCAGGCGAGATAAGGCATTACACCTGGAGGAGGCACTAGGTGATACTCTAGTTTCTGATGATGCATTTCGTTGTACAGTGTATATTTGATGTTGGGATATTGAACATAATAGGAACCTATAATGATAGATGCTGTTTGAGTTAAGAGGAAAGATGAAGCATGTTGACATGTTATTGTTAACATGTCAACATGCCTAATGCTACACACTAATCCACACGTCAGAAATCCTGTCCTTTGTTGGTGTATTGCACAACAACCATTCAGTAGTGTAACTGTTGGGAGGAATCTGTATCACTCTGCCGACATGTTCACACACATGCATTCTGCAAAAGATGTAAATAAAACGTGGACGTTCATCAAAACGTTCAACAATCCTGCTCGCAGGAGCGTTATCAGGCGACAGGGTCCTGGAGGCCAGAGGACAGAGGGGCCCCTGTTTGATTGTCAGCCCCGGTCTCGCTCAGAGTGTGAGCACAGCCCTGCTCAGCAACGTGAACAAACATGTGAGCAGCTGATGTTGTGTTTGTTTCAGAACTCAACACACAGCAGCTTTGTTTCAGGATTCTTCTCAAACCAACAAAACTCTTCAAATCGTTGTTGAGAATCATGAGTTCCCAGAATGCATCGTTTAGTTTCGAGGTTCGTCCTTGAAACTAAAGTTAAGAGTTGTAACTATAATAAATAAATGTTACTTACGATCTCTCCTGAGCCTCCGTCCTCCAGCAGAGACAACACACACACAACAGGAGGACACACACCTTCATCCTGAAGGTAAAGACAAACTGAAGAAGATCGACAGACACAACTCGGACTGACACGACTGACCGACTGTCAGCAGACTTCAGGTTTGATTGGTCATATTTCCACTCAACTATTGGCAAATACATGCAGGTCGTCAGAAAACCTCCTCTGACTGTGTTTGTGTCCAAAAGGTGAATTGACTCAGCCTGTGTTTTCTGTTCTTACACAATGTGTTGACTCTGAGGTCATCAGGCCGTTGTCAAATCACAACCGCACAGCTCACATCTCATGGGTTTGGTACACAAACATCAATAAGTGTCAGTACTGTGACAATTTTGGGTAATTACAGTTTGACCAGATTCAAAAACTGCACCAGTCAAAGCCGACTGAATGTTTGAGGGGAGTTTCCAGCGCCCTCTAGAGGCTGCACAGGTCATTACAGCCACTGCATTAGACAACTGATGAGTGAACTGTCTGACGAGCTGGAAACATCAGACCGGCCACTAGAGGGAGACAAATATTGATGCCTACATTCAATGACTGTTTATAAAGATGATCAGTGACAAGTCGTGACAGATGTTTCTCATCATGTTATAGTTTATTATGATTATATATGCTCAAATACGTTCTTCTTCATAGAGGTTAACATAGTATACTTCATATACTGATACATGTGTAATATATGACCTTGTACATATACATATACAGAGATAAAGTGACAGTTGATTTAAATTCTGGGCATAAAGCACATCTCAAGTTTATTATTTACAGCACATTACTCGTCTTCAGTTTGATTCTCAGTTTGATTATTTAACAACATATTTTTACAGAAATCAACAAAAATCAAGTAGGAACATTTACAGAAATTAGATATCAACCTGTTACAATAATAACAATAAACACAAACACATTGAGTTTCAGGCTCTGGAATCTGACTGACGCTCATTAAAGAGAAACTCACTGAAACACTGTGAAGATGCTAATATGTTAGCATGATGCTACAAACACCGCCCAAGTCCTAAAGACATCAACTTGATGATCACTGAACAAGGTTGTGACTGGAGGAGATCCAACCACCGAGCTTCCTCAAAGTGGACGACCCACTTTACCCCCTGAGCCACCTCTGTTTAAATAATACATTTGTTACGTCTCTCTGCACGTATGATCTGAGCTAAGCTAGTGTGCAGGCTGCTAACAGCTGTTAGCATGAAACTGAGCAGCAGGACCTGAAACTCGGTTCTGAAGGAGCCTCAGAGACTGAAGCGCCTCCTTGTGTTCAACACACACATTACAACCTGGAGCAGAGCTAGCATGCAAACCACAGCACAACATCATCTCATAGATACACACTCATCATGCAACTGTAACACACGTCTCCACATGTGTATGTGTGTAATCACAGCACAATGGTGTGTGTGTGTGTGCGTGTGTGTATATGTGTGTAATCACAGCACCATGGTGTGTGTGTGTGTGTGTAGATGTGTGTAATCACAGCACAATGGTGTGTGTGTGTGTGTGTATATGTGTGTAATCACAGCACCATGGTGTGTGTGTGTGTGTGTGTATATGTGTGTAATCACAGCACCATGGTGTGTGTGTGTGTGTAGATGTGTGTAATCACAGCACAATGGTGTGTGTGTGTGTGTGTATATGTGTGTAATCAGAGCACAATGGTGTGTGTGTGTGTGTAGATGTGTGTAATCACAGCACAATGGTGTGTGTGTGTGTGTGTATATGTGTGTAATCACAGCACCATGGTGTGTGTGTGTGTGTGTGTGTGTGTGTGTGTGTGTGTGTGTAATCACAGGACCATGGTGGGTATATGATGGACCAGTGATGCAGGGTGAGTTATGGCGCTCAGCTGTGGAGGGTGAGGAGGTGAGTGTACCCCCCCTCCGCCCCCCACCCCCCCCTCCGGGGCCCCCCCGCTGGGCCGGTGCCGGGCGCTCTTCTGGTGCGCCCTGAGGCCGGCCAGCTGGGAGTAGGCGGACTGGCACACGTGGCACTTGTATGGCCGCTCGCCGGTGTGCAGCCGCACGTGGTTCCTCAGCGTGGACGACTGGCTGAAGCGCCGGTTACAGAAGCGACACACAAACGGTTTGTCCAGAGTGTGGATGCGCATGTGGGAGCGCAGGTTGCTGCGGGAGTTGAACCCACGATGACAGATGACGCAGCGCATGCGTCCCACAGCGGAGGAGGAGGAAGAGGAGGAGGAGGAGGAAGAGGAGGAGCAGGAGGAGGAGGAGGAGCCCTCACAGGTGTGGAACTCATCTGCGAGGAAGAGGAGCAGAGGTGATGAAGACTTTAGCAGGAACATGGAACAATCATTCCCTCGTTTGTTTGAAAAAATCTAACTGAGCAGCTGTTTAAAAAAAATTATGATGTGTTTTATTTATAATAACCTATATTTATATGTAAAGTTTTCTATTTCTCTAAATTGGTGTTATTCATATTTTCTTTTTTTATATAATTGTTTAGTTGTGTGTGTATGAATAAAAATCTATTTTTGATATGTACATTTGTATTTTATATATTCATTTTTAAATTGTTATACACTTTATATTACAAATTTTAATATAATTTATTGATATATCTTATCTATTTATGTTATTTATTTCTATCTTTTTCAAGAGTGTGATAATTCCGAGTTGAGCTTTAACGTCTCAATCTTCACCAGCAGATGGCGCTGTCTCACTAGTTATTGACGGTTCACCTGCTGTGTATTAAAGACATTTTTTATTTGTTAATCATTTAATTTCATCATTTATACTTTCATTTTAAATTCACTGAACATTTTACAATCACCTTTTATATAAAATATTAACGTTATGAATTGAATTCTGTTTATATTATTGAAACCAGTGATATCATGTCTCAACTCCTGGTAACGTTTAATCTATCAGTTCATGAGGAAACTGTGTTGCTGTTGTTTGTGAGGTCACGGATCAACAACATGATGAAATCAATAACAGGATGAAATCAATAACAGGATGAAATCAATAACAGGATGAAATCATAACCCTCACCGGTCTTGCTCTTCTTGCTCTGCTCGTCCTCCAGCCCGGGGATCCCGGGGATTCCCAGGAAGGTGTTGTGGGAGTTTCCGTACCAGACCAGCAGCTCCTGGTCCGGAGGGATCGTCTGAGGAGAGCGACACCAAAACATCAAATAAGAGAAACATGGCGTGTATCGCCTGTCGTCTCGGTGCCAGCAGGGGGCGACACACACCTGAACTCCACCAGACAAACCAGCTCTGATCTCCTTCGTCCGGCCTCATCGAACTGTTTCCTTAACTCGTTTGTTTCAAAAGGTTTTTATTCTCTCATAGATTTTCTTCTGCATTTTTCTAGATTTTATTCTGGATTTCATAAATGTGTGATTTTATGTTTTTGCAACCAGATTATTAAAAAACACAAATGAAGAACGTTATTAATGATTATTTAAAGAACTGAAGAATCCTTCACTGACTTCCCACCATGTTCAGGGAACTGGTCCCATCATCAGAACCTCTTCTTCTCTTTCATTATTCCGTCTCACAGATTTTACATTCAGACATATTGGATTGAATACATTATTATTATTAATTAAAGAAGATCAAATATAAAAATAATCATCAGCATTTCATGTTGAAGATTATATTTCTGCTCTTCACTTCAGAGATTTATTGAATATTAGATTTTTTATTACTAATCTCTTTCTTTCTACTTCACTCTGGTAGAATATCTCCTCTTCTTCCGGTTCCTCCTCTGGTGAAGCTGAACGTTATTCGGACCCGAGTATTTTTACAGTTTGTTATTTGATGACGTCGGTCACAGTGAACAGCTCCGTGTATAAAGATGTCCACTACTCGTGTTGTGTACTTTTTGCAGTAGTGTTGTGTGTGGAGAGGTGATGCGTTCACTGACCTCCACGGCCTTGTAGAAGATGCTGCTGCCGATCTGAACCACCTCCAGGTTCTGCTCCTGCTCGTTCCTCGCACACTTGATGTAGGTCATCCAGCTCCTCTGGTCCTCCTGACTCGCGTCGATGAAGTACCGGACCGACCCGTCCTCGTTGAACACCTGAACACAACACACACCTGGTTATGACCCGGCACTTTAATACCTCTTAACATTCACAGGATCACGTCACCTGATTATTAGGATTTATGGCAGTGAGTTAGATGAATAAAGCTAATCAGTCCCTTGCTAGTTACCTTTAAGTGAGTAAACAGCTGGTCAGTGTGTTAATAAGTCAGCTGCTTAGTTTGTTGTTCTGTGCTTCTTATTTTGCTTGAACAAAATGAAGTCAAATATCATCAAGTAAACGTTTACCTCCCACATGAGGTTGTTGTTCTTGTACAGGTCGACGTGTTCAGGGGAAATCAGACGTCCGGTGAATGGACCCATTTCTGTTCCAGCTTTAATCCACGTTTTAGAGAAAATACCCAAACCTTCCCCTGCAACACAACACACACACGACACAAACATCACACAACCATGAAGCTTTCTTCTTACACATACCTGCACTTTATATTTCTACATATCTCTTCCTTCCTCATATATATTTTTTCTGTAAAGTAGTAAATTCTTTAATGATCTCATCTTTGTGTGAAGTGGTAGAAAAAGCCCCTCGGACTGAGAGCTCCCGTCTGCGCTCAGATCAAATCAGGTTTAACGTGTTTGGTTTTATATATTTTTACAGAATGAAAAATGTAAAATAAAATAAGAACATGCTGACAGGTGAGTTTCTTCAGGTAGATTTTACTGATCAAGATAAGATAAGATAAGATATTCCTTTATTGGTCTCACTGAAGAGAAATTCAAAACCCAATCAGTGAATCTATCAGTTCATCTTCTCCTTCATCTCCATCAGACTTTATGAATAAACACTTTAAACATTACAAACTGGTTCTTCTCATGTAGTGAATCCTGTTGTTGTGTTGTTGTGTTGTTGTGTTCAGTTCCATCAGCATGTGTGTGTCCTGGAAGAGGATCCTCACATGGGACTGAGCTTCATCACTGATCACTAAGTTTCTGTTTGACTCGTGTTAAGGAAGTTGATCCTTGTTAACATCTATGAGACAAACTGGGAATATGAGACAATACAAATAAAATGTGATTGATAAAATCTACCTTCAGAAACTCACCGGTCATCGCATCATATTTTATTTCATCTTCATTCTGTAAAAATAGAGCAGTTCTCCTGAGTGTGTGTGAGTGGAGAACATGTGACCGTCGCAGAGACACTTCTCCGTCAGATGTTATAAAATTGCAGAGGAGATTTCGGATTGGAAAATAATATGGAATGTATATATATAAATATAAATATATATACATATATATAAACATATTCTTTTTATGTATTTTTTTCAATTTCAATTACAGGTAAGACAAACGAATTGTAACTTATTTGAAAGACATTTTCATAATTGATTCTATTGAAATATAACATAGAAGATAAATAATCTAATTTTACCTCAAAACACTATTATTATTATTATAAATATTATTAATATTATTATTAGTAGTAGTAGTATTCTCATTATTTACCTGGGACTGAGCTCTGGGCGATGATCACCTCACTCGGTAAAACCAGGCTGGACAACTTCTGCACCTCTGCACAAAAATACATTTTCACTCTTATTCAACATTTTAAATCTTCGACGACAGAATTCACAAATATGACAAAGAGGTAAAATGAAGAGTTTTGTTGGAACATGAGTCCGTGAGAGGAAAAGGTTCAATTCCCCTTTTCTGCTCCAGCATCAGGTTCACGTTCCTGAGGCCGGACCTCGGCTCACAGCGGCAAGGAAGTCAACGCGATGAATGAAGCAAAATATTAAAATAACAAACAATTTATAAAGTGAATTATAGAATAAAAGAGAGGAAGAAAAAGTCTCTTTTCTCCTTCACGTCACAACCAGTGTCACGCTCTGCGCGAACCGTGAAACTGGCTGTGACGTAAAGGAGAAAAGAGACTTGAAATAAGAAAAGAGATTTGATGGAGAGATGATTTGTTGAAACGAGTTCATCCCAATTTAAGCAGAAAGAAAGAAACGAGTCACGAGCGGCGCCGGGCGCCGTGCGCGCGCAGACACGCACGCAGAGCTGCGGGATTCACGATCCTTCAAAGGATCAAATAAAGTTCACGAAGCGAAGCGAGAGAATCCGGACTGCGCGGCCGGCGGCGAACTGTTCTCTGGAATTGTTCCTAACGAATTTGATCGAAAACAGAAACGAATGAACATTTAAAATGAATTTAAAATCATATGTTTAGAAAAGATGTGTCAGAGTTTTCTCAAAGAACACGAGCAACAGAATCGAGCAAAGATCAAATGAATTGGATGAATGATTGAAGCGTTAATTATGAGTGAGTGAGAGTTGATTGAAATCATTATTGATGAAGAATGATGAAATAAAGCAGGTTGGTTCTTTACATCAGTTTTTAAATTCACATTTTCTTCAAGCAACACTTCATTGTTTTGTTTTAATTTAAAAACAACAAATCATTTATTAGATTCATTTCATTAATGATCAATTATATGATTGTCAATAAACAGATCAAAGGAACCGGGCGGAATCTTGATCTGAATTTTAGAACCAAACGATTCACGTTGAATTGTAATAACTGATAAATGTTCGTGAGATTTCAGATTGATCTTCATCTCCTCACCGGCTGCTTGCGTCACTCACCTCCGGAGAAGGACTGCGCGAGCACCTCGGCGGTGAACGCGGTCTTGGGGCTCGCGCTCGGGCCCGTGCGCTCCTCGTGCTGCAGGTGGTGCGCGTGCTGGTGGTGGTCGCCCAGCACGTGCCTCCAGCGGCCGTAGAGGAAGCTGTGCAGGATGTCCGAGGTGATGATGTCCGCCAGACACAGCGGCTGCTTCAGGGCCACGGAGGAGCCCATCGTGGGGCGAGCAGGGCCGGGGGCCGCGGCCAGGGGCCCGGAGGGCACGGAGGACAGGAGGGCCCGGAGGGCACGGAGGACTCGGAGGACAGGGGGGCCCGGAGGACTCGGAGGACAGGGGGGCCCGGAGGACACGGAGGACTCGGAGGACTCGGAGGAGCAGAAGCCTCCAAAAGTTTTCCACAAAAAGAGCCCAATCCAGAAAAGATGAAAAAATTCGGGTCCCCTTTTTTTTTTTTTTGAAATAAAATATTTGAATTGTAATAGTTTGTTTCACGAGAAAAATGATGAATCTAAAATAATTTCATTAATAGAAGTTAAGAAGAAAGAGAGAGACACAAAGCTGCTGCTAGAACAGAGGGAGAGTGAGAGAGAGAGAAAGAGTATTATCACTCCCCCCAACAATTCTATAAGAGAGAGAGAGAGACACAGAGGGAGAGGGAGAGTGAGAGAGAGAGAGAGACAGAAACAGAGAGAGAGTGAGAGAGAGAGAAAGAGTATTATCACTCCCCCAACAATTCTACAAAAGAGAGAGAGCGAGAGAGCGAGAGAGAGAGAGAGACAGAGAGGGAGAGTGTGAGAGAGAGAGAGAGAGACAGAGAGGGAGAGTGTGAGAGAGAGAGAGAGAGAGAGGGGGGAGGTGAGAGAGCATCACTCCACAACAATTCCAACAGTCGGTTGTTTTAAATAAATAAATAAAACTCAATGAGAAGAAGTGTCTGAATTCCAGTGATAACATCATTGGAATAATATTCCATCAGAGTGATGATGTCAGTTATTGTGCAGTAATGAATCAGAATCAGAATTATTTTTATTGCCATGTATATTTGCACATACAGGAAATTGCCTTGGTGTGGTTGGTGCACTTTATAAACAACAAATTAAAAAACACAATATCGAACAATGATGATGTCAGTTACCGTGCAGTGATGTCAGTTATTGTGCAATGATGTCAGTTATTGTGCAGTGATGATGTCAGTTATTGTGCAGTGATGTCAGTTATTGTGCAGTGATGTCAGTTACCGTGCAGTGATGTCAGTTATTGTGCAATGATGATGTCAGTTATTGTGCAGTGATGTCAGTTATTGTGCAATGATGTCAGTTATTGTGCAGTGATGATGTCAGTTATTGTGCAGTGATGTCAGTTACCGTGCAATGATGTCAGTTATTGTGCAATGATGTCAGTTATTGTGCAGTGATGATGTCAGTTATTGTGCAGTGATGTCAGTTATTGTGCAATGATGTCAGTTACCGTGCAGTGATGTCAGTTATTGTGCAGTGATGATGTCAGTTATTGTGCAGTGATGTCAGTTATTGTGCAGTGATGATGTCAGTTACCGTGCAGTGATGTCAGTTATTGTGCAGTGATGTCAGTTACCGTGCAATGATGTCAGTTATTGTGCAGTGATGATGTCAGTTATTGTGCAGTGATGTCAGTTATTGTGCAATGATGTCAGTTATTGTGCAGTGATGTCAGTTACCGTGCAGAGATGTCAGTTATTGTGCAGTGATGAGGTTCATGTTTGATTTGTATTTTTATTTTGATTTAGTTTCTTCAAAGTGTCTCTGACTGTGACACATGAAATATCCTGATCCCCAGTGTGTGTAGCTTGTTGTGTGTGTGTGCTGTTCACTCTCAGTTGAGTTTAAATCTTTATCTGATATTTATATAAAAAAAGGTCTGAAGTGTGAACAGACGCAGCGGAGGAATGTGAGGAGGGGTGGGTGGGGGGGGGGGGTGTGTGTGAGTGACAGAGCAAGAAAACAGATTAGAGAAGAGAGAGATTATCAACACAATCAGTCCTTTCTTCATCCCTCCATCACCCCCCCTTGTCGTCTCTCTACAAAATCTCCCTCATCTGTATTTATGAGCTTTTATTAACATTTATTGTACACACACACACACACACATACACACACACACACACTTAGATTTATAAATAATTTAAAATAAAAATAAGTTAAATGAGAGATGATGAAATCTGATTTTTTTGTTTCTTTTTTTTGCTGAAACTCGAAACCTGTTGATTCATCAGAAATATTCATTAAATATTCAAATATTTGTTAGTTTTATTTCATTTTCAAACGGAGCTCATTTGACATTCAGTTTTAGATCAATTTTAATCATCTTTTAAATGTGATATTTCAGATTTGTTCTCAACATGATGCGTCTCTGAGCTCCAGACTCTCCGGGGCTCGGTGACTCCTGCAGCCGGCTCGGAGCTCTGCTCCTCGGCTGCAGCCGGGCTCCCCCCCGCCCCCCCGCCCGGCTCCCGGAGCTCCGTGACGAACCGGAGAGTGCGCGCTTTTGTCCCGAGACACAGACGAGAAAGAAAAGAGCGCAAATCCCGGAATAATAGATTTTCTAATGTTTCTCAATTGATTTGACTCAATGAAGCTGGATTCTTCTTCAGCCGTCACGCACGCGGGCGGAGCCGCAGTTTATTAATGGTTCTTATTGAGTGTGGACGCGCTTTAATGAGCTTTAACCACAAAGAGCAGCCAATCAGAAAGCACTTAGCAACCGAAAAGACGACGGGACACGGGGGGGGGGGGGGGGGGGGTGACAGGTGACTGGCACGCGTAAAGACAAGGAGGGAGAGAGAGAGAGAGAGACAGAGAGAGGGAGGGTGGGGTGGAGAGAACAGGAGGGGGGGGGGGGGGGGGCAGGAGGAGGTGATATTGTTCCACTAACATGATTACGTGAGTTACCTCCTCATTAGTATTCATGTGGGCAGGACAGACCAAAATAATCCTCGTTTAAAAAACCTTTAAAAATCATCAGCTGCTCCTCCTGCTCCTCCTGCTCCCCCTGCTCCTCCTGCTCCCCCTGCTCCCCCTGCTCCTCTGCTCCTCCTGCGCCCCCTGCTCCTCCTGCTCCCCCTGCTCCCCCTGCTCCTCCTGCTCCCCTGCTCCTCCTGCTCCTCCTGCTCCCCTGCTCCTCCTGCTCCCCCTGCTCCCCCTGCTCCTCTGCTCCTCCTGCTCCTCCTGCGCCCCCTGCTCCTCCTGCTCCTCCTGCTCCCCCTGCTCCTCCTGCTCCTCCTGCTCCTCCTGCTCCCCTGCTCCCCCTGCTCCTCCTGCTCCCCCTGCTCCCCCTGCTCCTCCTGCTCCCCCCATCGCTCTTCATCATCGCACGTTGTTAGGGTTGAAGAAATGAAACTAACTCCTCGTGTCTCAACGTGACAAACATCAGAGACTTTGATGAACTGATCCTTATCACAATAAAAGCTCTGGAACCTCCTCTTCATCCTGAACACGTCACGTATGATTAACACATGTGAGATAATTGGACCAATCAGCTGATTGTCCTGTTGGTTACTACGTCAGAACTCGTGTAAACTTTGTAAAATGTCACAATTTGAAATGTTGATGACAGACGTGTTCTTGATAAACTCATCTGATCATTCAACTGATGCTGTGACCTCTGACCTCTGACCCCCCTCACCAAACCCAGCTCGTCCGGTTAGAAAAACAAAAACTTTGGAAAATCTGAAGATCACGATCAAGATGGAAGCTTAATTTAAAATTCTGACCTGAAGGTGGCGCTGGAGGGAACTCACCAGGATCCACAGGGTTGATCCTGGGGCGCTGAATGAGATGGACGACATGCTGGCCCCCTGGTGGATGGCTGGAGTACAGCTCATTAACCCCGACAAGGACCACAATCATAGTTGACTTTATGCTCCAGTAGCATCGAGGCACAGTCGAGGTCAGAGGTCGCCCCCCCGCGGCTCCTTAGCTGTCTGCAGCGGCTCAGGACCAGTGTCGCGCATGTCGCGCATATTTTGCTGAACCAGTTCTTAATGAATCATTTCCATATGATGATCGTGATTATCCAAACGTCTCCCTTGATGCTGAAGGAGTCCGACCCCATGTTTAGTTTCTAAATATGAAGTTGACTTTAACAAAGTAGTTTGATCGCAGACGAGGCTTCACGCTAACACTCGCACACGGAAACATCCGATCGGACGATTCTACGTCTTTAATATTCGATGTTTCCATCAACTCAGACGCACATGATCAATAAAGTTACATGAAGAGAAGTGGAACCGTTACAGCAGCAGGATGAGGAGCATGTGTCCACATACTTATGGCCATGTGCTGTGGTTGATTCAGACAGTTTATTACCCCCCCGATGGTCCCTGAGCATCATGGGAAAACATTTGGCCTCGATCCCGATCACCATTAGTTTAATGTTTAATCAGGGCTGACACACACACACACACACTTCATCTGTACTTACCGAGCTCTTTCCTGTACTTTATGACCACCAGCACTCTGTTGTACACCACAACACACACAAACACACACACACACACACACCTCCATCATCATCATTCATCTTTCCCTCTTCATCATTCATCTCTTTCAAAATAAGTCCCTCATCTTTCTGGCCGTTCTGATCTTGATTCTGTCAAAAATAAAAGTCCTGTCCTTGTCTACATTTCATCAACAACTGTCTCCAGTGATGGATTGATAATCCAGAATCATGATTTCATGAGTAATACTCAACACATTATTATCTAATGGATTTTATCTTTTTAGATTAATGTTCTGTTGTTTGTATTAGAAGAAATCAGCTTTGTATTGTTTATTTTTCCACCTCATGTTAATTTAAATCAACTGTTGTTTTACTTCAACACATTAGAGACGACCTGTCAATCACCTTCTCATCTGAAGTCATAGCTAGGCTAACGTTAGCGTCCCATGAAGTGCAAGCTTCATTCGTCCCTGGAGCTCAGAGAGTGTGTGATTACAGTAATGTCTTAATGACATCACACCGTCAGTCAGACCATCTGTCTCCGCTCAACATGAATAAATGATCTCACTCTCACACACACACACACACACACACACACACACACACACACACACACACACACACACACACACACACACACACACACACACACACACACACACACACACACACACACACACACACACACACACACACACACACACACACACACACACACACACACACACACACACACACACAGCTTTTCACCGAAGGTTTGAGACAAACTCCAGTTAAAATATTATGTTGACAGTTTTAAGAATCAACTCAACTCTTATTTCTAATTTACTTTGAACAATGTATTTTATACCTTTGACTTGTTTCAAGTCTTAGTTTTATTGTCGATGTGTTTGTATTGATCTCTTATCTGATTTTATTATAAAGCCATGAGCTGCAGTTTATGTACTAGGTGCTATATAAATGAAAATGTTTTATTATTATAATAATCAAATGTTCGTACACATGGGTTCAACCATGTGTCAGTGTGCAGTGTTCAGGACCCAGGAGAAGATCAAAGGCCTCAGTGACCTGCTGCTGATGGTCATACACATCAACGTCTCCATCACAACATGTTTGAAGATGTTTTGGTAAATTTTGTCAGGTCCAACAAAAATTTAGTTTGGTGAAATATCGTAACAGATTCTGAATCCAGAGACAAAAACACAGTGAGTCAGAAAGAATGAGCCTGTTTATTAGCCCTCGTGTTAATCATCATCATCCTCCTTCCTCCTCTTCCTCGGCCATCGACATCTTGTGGCTCGGGTTCATACACAACTCTAACTGTCAATAGAATCTAATAGAAAAATCTGCAGGTTACAGTTTGGACGTGAGTCCATTAGAAAAACAACAGAAACCATGAAACCAAAAAGCTCCCGTCAGCCCTCGAGGACGAGGCCGGGACAAGACAGACCTGAACTGGCCGGTGACGTGGTGTCCAGTCCTGGTTCTGGTTCACCGGGTGACGTGGTGTCCAGTCCTGGTTCTGGTTCACCGGGTGACGTGGTGTCCAGTCCTGGTTCTGGTTCACCAGGTGACGTGGTGTCCAGTCCTGGTTCTGGTTCACCGGGCGGCGTGGTGCGACCACGATGACGAGCTGGAACCAGGTGTGGACACCAGGCCTCCGTCCAGTTCAGAGCTTTCTTTTACAACGTCTCGGGATTCAAACCCGTCACTACAGCTCTCTGAGCCTCTGAGCCACCACGCCGCGGGACCACACGCCTGCGACCTCAACACTCACGAGGTCTGATTACAGGCGTGTTGAAAAAGATGAAATCCCACAACTTGTGAACGTGGTGACGTCCAGACAGAGACGAGGGGACAGGGACGGACGAGGGGACAGGGACAGTTAGCCTAGCAGTCTTGAGAATATAACACTCAGCTTCTCTTTGCAAATCGTTAGACACAACATGTGAATTAAACAATATCATTTTTAAACAAAGTACATTTTGTACTGAGAGCATCTGCCAGAGTGGAAATTTACACAAACCATATCATCTTATTGACAAACTGAATATTCAAAAGTGGATTAACAGATTTAAATAGAAACCTGTACAGGAGAACTAATTATTATCATCGTCATTATTATTATTATCATCATCATCGTCACACATACAAGAAGCAGAACCACGGATTCAATATTCAACAGCCAGATCTCCCTCGACATCAGGCAAACCTCTCTGTGGTCCGACACCAGCAAACAAACGCACAACACGGCCGAGGCTACTAAGACGACTCACAATCTCCTCCGAGCATCAAACTAACTACACATCCTGAATTCTCGATGGAAGTGGCTTCAAAACAGTTCGCACAAGAAAAGAAAACCACAAAAAACCTCTAAGGAAAGAAAATGTGTTTGAGAAGCATGATCCAGTCTTAACATGCACACAACATGTAACTAACACGCACAATGTTCATTTAACCCAAACACACACTGTACAGTTAAGGCTGCAATAACACTTCTGCAGAGATACACAATCATGTCTCTGTGATAGTTATGAGCAGAAGTCGACTCACAAATCTTTACAATATAAACGTTTTGAAAAAGAGAATTTGTGTCGGGGTCAAAAAGGAAAAGACAAAAATACTTCTCAGTTCGTACAAATATAGTCGGGCTGCAACTGTTGGATATTTTATCCGTGAAATTATCAGTATTACGATGTAAAAAAAACTATATTGCCTTAAGTACAAGGTGACGTCTGCAAATGACTCGTTTGTATGATCAATTGTCCCAAACTCAAATCTTGAGTTCACGATGACAAAAGAAATAGAAAACATTCACATTATGAAGTTGAAACCAGGGAATAGAAAAGTTTATTTATAAAAATCCATCAAATTATCTTTCTGTTGGTCGACTAATTAATGAACTGTAAAAAAATCAACTGTTTCTCAAACTACAAGAGCGAGTTTACGAAGTATTATCCAGATTCAACAGGCGCTAACAACTTCAGCCAACGTGTTGACGCAACACTCCATTTAGCTAGCAGACATTTAGCATTAACAGTTTTACTAAAGCGCTTAGTTTCATTAAGCTACGCTCTCCGTTCAGCTGACAAATATTTACACCACGTCAGCAGATTCGGATAATTTAAGAGCGCTGACGCATTGTTAAAAAAAAAAAAATCATACGCTGTTTGCTAGCATGTAGCTTAACCAGCTAAATAAATATAAATCCTAAATTTGTTGTATTAAATCTTTCTATATTGTTTTTGGAAGTTTGATTAGTAAAATGAAAGTGTGTAGCTTCTTTTATATGTTTTAGTGAATATATTTATTTGGAGCCATGTTCTCTGGTCCGATAAAACTGTTTTCAAAATAGCTGAGAAGCAGAATCAGGATGAATCGGGGAATATCATGAACTACATTCAGAGACGTGAGCAGATCGCTCTGTAGTTTCAGGAGAACGGATGTGAAGATTAAATTTTGTCTATTCTTTAACTTTGTTTTGGGAAGTTTAGATGGCGAGTAAAATGTGTTGAAAACTGTGTGTAGCGTTTTCATGATGAACGCACAACTCATCAATTAGCTGATGGATAGAAAACTATTCTGATAATCGATTTATCTTTTTACTTTTGTTTGGATACTTGCAGCTTCATAAATGTGAAAATTTAACATTTTCTTTGAGTGACAGTGATCAGAGCCATCGGGACTCACGAGACAAATCCAGAAAACTTTCAGGCTTTTTGACAGTTTTCTGCTCAGCAGGTCTATGATGATGCAAAGTGGCGGTTGTGTTAATCTGGTGACGTTCGAATGTTGCGTCCATGTGATGCTGTGACTGAGCCAAGAAGAAAAGTTAACTGTTAGCAATGAGCTAACGCACCCAGAAACAGTTCAGCTACCAAAAACCAAACGTGTTCAGTAGAAAATACCAACTGTTGACGTAAAAAGCTCCGCTAACACAAACCGGTTTCACTAAGAGACGTCAAGTTTAACCACCAGTTATCTGCTAACACACGAGACGGCTAACGCAGACAGCTCAACCACCCCTTTCCTCTAGCTAACACAGATGAGGTAACATGCATTTCGCTATCAAACGTTGTTCAGCTAACGCGCTCGCTAACCTTAAACATCGCTAACCCAAATCACTAAAGTAGAAATGCAGAACGAAGTTTCGACAACAATAATAAAGTTTCACTCTGTAAGAAAATAGTGTTTTTCCCGCTTTTTAAAAGTCGCGGCGGGTAAACGTGGCGTCGGCTGGAGCTCCGTCCTGTGGAGGACAGAGGGTTGACCACAGAGAGATCTGGCTTTAGACAACGCAATAGAAATCGTCATTTATTCATCATTACATCATAAAAACTAAAGAATCACTATAGAGATACAGGAATAAGAACTATCATCAAACCAAAAAGAAAACACGTCATTGCTCCAAGATGGCGACTGAACAGGTAAAATTAGATTGCGAACAAACAGACCCAGCGAGAACAAATTTAGTACAAAAAACTGTTTCGTCTCCGACTGTAAAACGTTACATTTCCATCCGACGCTATTAAAATATTTCTATGCCAAAATAAAAAAAAATAACTGAGAGTCAAAACACACAATCTGACGCATGCTTTAAAACATTATCATGAACAAAATAATAATAATATATCTGATTTTCTTACTCAAGACTGCTAAGCCTCATACCGTTTTCTTATTGGAAAATAAAACTAGAGAAAATATAGATTATACTGGATTTTTTTTGTTCGAAGCCACACTGATACATCTTTAAGTTCAAGTTTGATAAAAAACAAAAAGAAAAACCAGGTTTACACTGGAGAGGCCAGAGGCTCGTCCAAACAAATCTGCCCGACAAAATATCCACTTTGTGAGGTTAAAAAACAGAAAGAAAAGTTCGTGATTCAGTTAATCCTTAGTTTCTCTACGAAAGAAGGAGGAAGCGGCGCAGCGTTGCTAGGAAACCCCGATTTCGGTTGCCATCGACGACGATCCAGGACCTGCACCAGAGGGGGAGGAGCCTAGTGATCCTGAAGAGACAGGAAATGACATGTCAGCCAGGAAAATACTTTTTGCTATTACACGTCCAGGGGGCGCGTCCTCGAGGCCACAGCGCCACCTGGTGGTTCCGAAGGCTGCACCACCGGAGCCGGCGGGTCGATGCTCTGTGGGTCGACCCGACGCTCATCCAGTCCCGCTGACCATTCGCTTTTCAAAAAGAAAATGGCGGCAAACCCCAAAGACGAAAGATCTCTAAATGCATCAGGTTTCGACTCAGTTGAGCGGCTAACAAAACAATTGTTAAAATCTCAACCTCTATTATTTGCTAAAATACTTACGCGACATTAGCGATCTTAGCTAGAGCTTTGTGGGCGGAGGAGGGGCAGGAAGGTAACGATGCTACAGGAAAGACCGAACGAGGTGGGGGCGGAGAGATGAGGCCGTCTCTCCTTCATCTGTGGGTCAGGGTCAGGCCTTCTGAAGGACGCTGCCGACCACGGTCACAATAAGCTCTGGAACTATTCACTGAGAACATTCATATCCTGACAGTTATTACATTGGCCTGAGAATAATGCAGATTCTATTTTTGAGTATCCGAAGACGAGACTAACAAGTGTTCTCGGTCGGTTGATGTTTGGCTTCAACGTGCAGGAGGTTTTCAGCTCATACAAAGAAAGAGCTAATATAACAGTTATTAAATTGAACAGTGTTTAAATGAACTGAATTCCAACACAAAGCTTCAGGGACATGTTAAAGGGGCCGAGCAGGAGCAGGGTCCTGATTGGCTCCTGTGTGTTACCTGTATCTGGGCAGGGTTCCACAGGAAGGGCTGCTGTCTGTAGTATTCTGCTAGCGCTGCAGTGTAGTCTGGCACTGAACTCTGCTGAGACGACTGACCTGCAGAGAAACATCACGTTCATCACACTGATCCACCCGAGGTGCAGCAGCTTGAAGAAGACATATGGAACTTTCATGTCAACATTAGTTAATGTGGTGTTTGTGTCCAGTGTTATTTCTGGGTTTGGTCTCCACCTCCTGATGGAAACATCAACTCCTAAAACTGCTAAACTAGGTTCATCAGCTGCTCATGAGAGAAGCATGTGAGGAGCATGTTCCTCACATGTGAGGAGCATGTCTGTGGTTCTGTTCATAAGCAGCTCCACTGTGAGGATCCAGCTGCTGATTCATCACCACAGTCTCCACTATGATTTCATATTTTGAGTTGAAGAAGCTCATCTCCTCTAGTTCAGCTCTATGTTCTCGATGGTTAGTGAAGTGTCAGAAGGTCAGGTGTGTGTCGTACTCTGTTTCTTGTAGTAGTCCTCCCAGGCCTTACTGTAGTCCGTCATCAGGCTCTGGGGCTGGTTCTGCTGACCTACAAACACACAATCACACAAACAGTCAGTGTGACACAAACACCTGCTGCTTTCAGCCCTTCAATATGTTTTACCGTGTTAAAAAGTAACACAACTGTTAATCGAAGGTGAGATTTATTGACAAAACAATGACTGAGGGTTACGCACAGCAACACTCAAACTGGTCCACAAGGCCAGTGACTAAATACTCAATGTACAGAACGCACATATTGTATATATTCCATATTTTATTTTAATATTAATTTGTAACAAACACAACTTCCCCCTGGGATCAACACAGTATTTCTGATTCAGAAACTTCAGCCAGTTAAATAATACTACATCGATAACGCCTCTGGGAAATGACATTAAAAGACCTGATGAGTACTTGATCTTAAATATGAACAAAATGGCTCCAAACTTTCTCCATAATTACACAACTCAAGAAGAAATAATACAACTCGCAGGTGAAGGTTTTCATGTCTTTTGTTCATTGAGAATTGAAATGTGAACGTCTGTCCCTCGAAGCTGGAACTGGGGTCAAATCAAAAAGAACCTTTTTGATTTTGACTTTAATTTTAAACCCATACTGTGACCTTTGACCTTTGAGAAGAAGAACACCCCCCCCCCCCCCCCACAGACTGTGAATCCTTCAACCTTCTCCAGTGAATCTACTTCAGCAACACTTAGAAATACACGTTTCTTCTGTGTGTGTGTGTGTGTGTGTGTGTGTGTGTGTGTGTGTTTTACCAGGGTCTTGTTGTCCAGGGTTCTGCCAGCTCGTCTGGTAGGTGTTTCCCCAAACTCCAGTCAGGAAGGTCTGACCGCTGCCACAGCTGCACACAGACACACAACAGCTCAGATTCACTTCAGACTGGAAGATCAGTTGAGCTCAGTTTAATCTGGATCTGGTTTGAAGATTGATGCGTAGAGCCGCAGCAGACCACTAGTGTGTGTGTGTGTGTGTGTGTGTGTGTGTGTGTGTGTGTCTTACTTCTGGTGTGTAGCGGGACCCTGGGTGAAAGGACTGAAGCCAAAACCCCCATTGCTCATGATACCTGAACCCTGGATGAGAGAAAGTTTATGTCAATTTATATCACATTAAATATATCACTTCATATATATATATATATATATATGTTAATTCACTGACATCTGTTTTATATGTGATTAGGAATCAAACACGAAACTTTCTCAATGACACATGAAACTTTAAATGAAAGTAAATCAGGTGGTTTGTTTCCCTGGTGTGATCAGCTGGACATGGTGTGTGTTAGTGTGCGTTAGTGTGCGTCAGTACAAAGCTGACATTGCTGTCATTGTGTCTTTTATTCACCCCGATCTTGTCGTCTATGAGCTGCCGGGCCAGGTCCATCTGCTGGGCGGAGCCTCGGATGGTGAAGACTCGGGCATTGGGGTCAGTGGAGGGGGGGGGGTTCCTCTGAAGCTCCACGTGAGCTCCAGACTGCTGGTTGATACTCTTAATGGTTTCACCTCCTACACACACACAGACACACACACACCCCAGAGTTCAGTAACCGCTGAACATTAAAAACACATTTACACAACAGATTGACTACTTGAGTTTCTTACATCCTGTTTTGATTTTAGATTCTTCGTTGGGTCGTCTCTTGAGTTCAAAGGACATTGTAATATTTAGCGCCTGTGATGTTTTGTTTTCATCTGTCCTCTTGTAACAGCGGTTTTGAAAGGTGCTGTATAAATTAATATAATTAAATATCTTTAATATTAACCTAATTTCCACCGGTCAAAAAAACTAACAAAGAAGAAGAAATATATTTTATAAGCTTCTTTATTAATTAAAAACGGATGTGATATGATTGTTTTATTTGAAGAATCTTAGATTTTCTTTATAAATAAAGTAAATAACGTCTTCGTACCAAACAACCAGCGAACAACTGTTTTTATAACTTTTTTCTTCCTCAGTTTGAGACATGGAGAATTAAAAAACTGATTTAGATCATCTCCAGGTTGATCACTGTAATTAGTGTTATAACTGTAAAATGTTTTCATGCTCTAATGTTCAGAAACATCTTTCCCTTCAGTGTCCATTGCTGCAGCGTATAGTCTGCTCTGATTGGTCCGCTCAGCTCGATCTTTAAGTTAGGGGCTGATCAGCTGTGAGCCAACGTGGAGACTGAGAAACACTTCTGTCCTCTTACCTTTACCGATAACCAGGCCACACTTGTCCGCAGGGATGGTGTAGGTCACTTCCTGTAGGGGACCAGGAGAGCCCATAGTCCAGTCACTGCGACCTCTGACCCTCCCGCCCCGCAGGGCCGAGCCGAAGCCATCACGCTCCTACAGGTACAGCAACGGTTCAATCAAATGTTTCCACTCAACATGCGCGTGTGTGTGTGTGTGTGTGTGTACCTGTGCGGTCTGGATGAGCTCGTTGATGAGGTGGACCGCGTGCTGACAGCGGTCTGCTTGTCCCATCACCATGGCAACACGCTCAGGACTGATGCCGTCATCTAGGACAGACGAGAGGTCAGAGGTCAACACGCTGTCACAAACACATTGTGCTGCGGTTGTTGACAGTTTGGTTTTGTGTGATGTGTTTGTACAGTGCATGAAGGAGCAACATGTCACATCCTGTTGACGTGTTCTTGCTGTTGCTAGTAGGAGGGGCTTAGATTATGTTGAATTTTAATATATATGGTCACGTAGATAATCCAACATGTCAACTCTCGTGCAGACTGGACAATGTACTCGATCAGTGGAGCTTCCTGTTTCATGATCAGCACAACTTTCATAGTCGTGGTTCTTTGCACTGATTCAATTACAAGTTGAATAAAAAAACAAATTCCACATCGCCAGCTCCCTGATCTATTCCAAGACAGTCTTTTGTAAATCATGATACATATACGCAAACCGATTTTCATACATTCATAAATATCTATCGATCAAACGGTCTGTTGGTGATGTGACGCTGGGACTGCTTCAGGGACATTTCTTAGGGGGCGCTATGGAGCCAACAAAACATATCGACTGTGTCACCTGCTCTAAACTGGATTATACTTAAGTAGATAGACATGCTTTAGAGTGGATTAAACTGGTGTAAACTGGATTAAACGGGTGTAAACAGACCTGCTTTAAACTGGATTCGAACTCCTGCATCATTCTGGATTTTCTTGATCATTTCTCCATTTCTGCCGATCACAATTCCAACAGCAAACCTGGGAACTGGAACCTGGAAGAACACAGAGGACCAGTCTGTTAATATGAAGCCACAGGAGACTTGTGTGTGTGTGTGTGTGTGTGTGTTTGTGTTTGTCGTACATCCAGGTTGGTTCCTCCCAGTCGAGCGCTGAAGTCGTTGCGTCCTGACCTGAAATCTCCGTCCTTCTCCCTGATCACCTCCAACACCAACTCCCTCGCCGCCTGAGGAACGAGACAGGATGGAGTCATGTCAGTCCTGGTGTGTGTGTGTGTGTGTGCGTGTGTGTGTGTGTGTGTGTGTGTGTGTGAGATACTGCGACTTGTGGGTTTGGATGCATTTATTGCATCCGTCTGCTGCAAATAGACGATTGACTCACCAGAACCTGAGGAACCAGAAGAACTGGGCGTGGTTTAAGAAATGATTCTTCAGTCTATTGAATGGATTACATATCGCTCCCTCACTCATAGCATCATTATGAATTTGCGTGTATAATTTTGGGAGGAGAGGTTTATGTGATCTAGTAGTTAAAATAGAGAATAGTGACTCTAGTGCCTACCACTGAAATTGGGTCTATGTGTGTACCTGCACTTTGTACGGGTCTATGTGTGTACTTGCACTTTGTACGGGTCTATGTGTGTACCTGCACTTTGTGCGGGTCTATGTGTGTACCTGCACTTTGTACGGGTCTATGTGTGTACCTGCACTTTGTGCGGGTCTATGTGTGTACCTGCACTTTGTGCGGGTCTATGTGTGTACCTGCACTTTGTACGGGTCCGTGTGTGTACCTGCACTTTGTACGGGTCCGTGTGTGTACCTGCACTTTGTGCGGGTCCATGTGTGTACCTGCACTTTGTACGGGTCTATGTGTGTACCTGCACTTTGTGCGGGTCTATGTGTGTACCTGCACTTTGTGCGGGTCTATGTGTGTACCTGCACTTTGTACGGGTCTATGTGTGTACCTGCACTTTGTGCGGGTCTATGTGTGTACCTGCACTTTGTACGGGTCTATGTGTGTACCTGCACTTTGTACGGGTCTATGTGTGTACCTGCACTTTGTACGGGTCTATGTGTGTACCTGCACTTTGTGCGGGTCTATGTGTGTACCTGCACTTTGTGCGGGTCTGTGTGTGTACCTGCACTTTGTACGGGTCTGTGTGTGTACCTGCACTTTGTACGGGTCTATGTGTGTACCTGCACTTTGTACGGGTCTATGTGTGTACCTGCACTTTGTACGGGTCTGTGTGTGTACCTGCACTTTGTGCGGGTCTGTGTGTGTACCTGCACTTTGTGCGGGTCTATGTGTGTACCTGCACTTTGTGCGGGTCTATGTGTGTACCTGCACTTTGTGCGGGTCTGTGTGTGTACCTGCACTTTGTGCGGGTCTGTGTGTGTACCTGCACTTTGTGCGGGTCTATGTGTGTACCTGCACTTTGTACGGGTCTGTGTGTGTACCTGCACTTTGTACGGCTCTGTGTGTGTACCTGCACTTTGTACGGCTCTATGTGTGTACCTGCACTTTGTACGGCTCTATGTGTGTACCTGCACTTTGTGCGGGTCTATGTGTGTACCTGCACTTTGTACGGCTCTATGTGTGTACCTGCACTTTGTACGGGTCTATGTGTGTACCTGCACTTTGTGCGAGTCTGTGTGTGTACCTGCACTTTGTACGGGTCTGTGTGTGTACCTGCACTTTGTACGGGTCTATGTGTGTACCTGCACTTTGTACGGGTCTGTGTGTGTACCTGCACTTTGTACGGGTCTGTGTGTGTACCTGCACTTTGTGCGGGTCTGTGTGTGTACCTGCACTTTGTGCGGGTCTATGTGTGTACCTGCACTTTGTGCGGGTCTGTGTGTGTACCTGCACTTTGTGCGGGTCTGTGTGTGTACCTGCACTTTGTACGGGTCTGTGTGTGTACCTGCACTTTGTGCGGGTCTGTGTGTGTACCTGCACTTTGTGCGGGTCTGTGTGTGTACCTGCACTTTGTACGGGTCTGTGTGTGTACCTGCACTTTGTACGGGTCTGTGTGTGTACCTGCACTTTGTACGGGTCTGTGTGTGTACCTGCACTTTGTACGGGTCTATGTGTGTACCTGCACTTTGTACGGGTCTGTGTGTGTACCTGCACTTTGTACGGGTCTGTGTGTGTACCTGCACTTTGTACGGGTCTGTGTGTGTACCTGCACTTTGTGCGGGTCTGTGTGTGTACCTGCACTTTGTACGGGTCTATGTGTGTACCTGCACTTTGTACGGGTCTGTGTGTGTACCTGCACTTTGTACGGGTCTGTGTGTGTACCTGCACTTTGTACGGGTCTGTGTGTGTACCTGCACTTTGTGCGGGTCTGTGTGTGTACCTGCACTTTGTACGGGTCTATGTGTGTACCTGCACTTTGTACGGGTCTGTGTGTGTACCTGCACTTTGTACGGGTCTGTGTGTGTACCTGCACTTTGTACGGGTCTGTGTGTGTACCTGCACTTTGTACGGGTCTGTGTGTGTACCTGCACTTTGTACGGGTCTGTGTGTGTACCTGCACTTTGTGCGGGTCTATGTGTGTACCTGCACTTTGTGCGGGTCTGTGTGTGTACCTGCACTTTGTGCGGGTCTGTGTGTGTACCTGCACTTTGTGCGGGTCTATGTGTGTACCTGCACTTTGTACGGGTCTGTGTGTGTACCTGCACTTTGTGCGGGTCTGTGTGTGTACCTGCACTTTGTGCGGGTCTATGTGTGTACCTGCACTTTGTACGGGTCTATGTGTGTACCTGCACTTTGTGCGGGTCTGTGTGTGTACCTGCACTTTGTACGGGTCTATGTGTGTACCTGCACTTTGTGCGGGTCTGTGTGTGTACCTGCACTTTGTACGGGTCTGTGTGTGTACCTGCACTTTGTACGGGTCTATGTGTGTACCTGCACTTTGTACGGGTCTATGTGTGTACCTGCACTTTGTACGGGTCTGTGTGTGTACCTGCACTTTGTGCGGGTCTGTGTGTGTACCTGCACTTTGTGCGGGTCTATGTGTGTACCTGCACTTTGTGCGGGTCTGTGTGTGTACCTGCACTTTGTGCGGGTCTGTGTGTGTACCTGCACTTTGTACGGGTCTGTGTGTGTACCTGCACTTTGTGCGGGTCTGTGTGTGTACCTGCACTTTGTGCGGGTCTGTGTGTGTACCTGCACTTTGTGCGGGTCTGTGTGTGTACCTGCACTTTGTACGGGTCTGTGTGTGTACCTGCACTTTGTACGGGTCTGTGTGTGTACCTGCACTTTGTACGGGTCTGTGTGTGTACCTGCACTTTGTGCGGGTCTGTGTGTGTACCTGCACTTTGTACGGGTCTGTGTGTGTACCTGCACTTTGTACGGGTCTATGTGTGTACCTGCACTTTGTGCGGGTCTATGTGTGTACCTGCACTTTGTACGGCTCTATGTGTGTACCTGCACTTTGTACGGGTCTGTGTGTGTACCTGCACTTTGTGCGGTCTGTGTGTGTACCTGCACTTTGTACGGGTCTATGTGTGTACCTGCACTTTGTACGGGTCTGTGTGTGTACCTGCACTTTGTACGGGTCTGTGTGTGTACCTGCACTTTGTACGGGTCTGTGTGTGTACCTGCACTTTGTACGGGTCTGTGTGTGTACCTGCACTTTGTACGGGTCTATGTGTGTACCTGCACTTTGTGCGGGTCTATGTGTGTACCTGCACTTTGTGCGGGTCTGTGTGTGTACCTGCACTTTGTGCGGGTCTGTGTGTGTACCTGCACTTTGTGCGGGTCTATGCGGGTCTGTGTGTGTACCTGCACTTTGTGCGGGTCTATGAGTGTACCTGCACTTTGTGCGGGTCTATGTGTGTACCTGCACTTTGTACGGCTCTATGTGTGTACCTGCACTTTGTACGGGTCTATGTGTGTACCTGCACTTTGTGCGGGTCTATGTGTGTACCTGCACTTTGTACGGGTCTGTGTGTGTACTTGCACTTTGTACGGGTCTATGTGTGTACCTGCACTTTGTACGGGTCTATGTGTGTACCTGCACTTTGTACGGGTCTGTGTGTGTACCTGCACTTTGTACGGGTCTGTGTGTGTACCTGCACTTTGTACGGGTCTATGTGTGTACCTGCACTTTGTGCGGGGTCTATGTGTGTACCTGCACTTTGTACGGGTCTATGAGTGTACCTGCACTTTGTGCGGTCTATGTGTGTACCTGCACTTTGTACGGGTCTATGTGTGTACCTGCACTTTGTACGGGTCTATGTGTGTACCTGCACTTTGTGCGGGTCTATGTGTGTACCTGCACTTTGTGCGGGTCTATGTGTGTACCTGCACTTTGTACGGGTCTATGAGTGTACCTGCACTTTGTACGGCTCTATGTGTGTACCTGCACTTTGTACGGGTCTATGTGTGTACCTGCACTTTGTGCGGGTCTATGTGTGTACCTGCACTTTGTGCGGGTCTATGTGTGTACCTGCACTTTGTACGGGTCTATGAGTGTACCTGCACTTTGTGCGGGTCTATGTGTGTACCTGCACTTTGTACGGGTCTATGTGTGTACCTGCACTTTGTACGGGTCTATGTGTGTACCTGCACTTTGTGCGGGTCTATGTGTGTACCTGCACTTTGTACGGCTCTATGTGTGTACCTGCACTTTGTACGGGTCTATGTGTGTACCTGCACTTTGTGCGGGTCTATGTGTGTACCTGCACTTTGTACGGGTCTATGTGTGTACCTGCACTTTGTACGGCTCTATGTGTGTACCTGCACTTTGTACGGGTCTGTGTGTGTACCTGCACTTTGTACGGGTCTGTGTGTGTACCTGCACTTTGTGCGGGTCTGTGTGTGTACCTGCACTTTGTACGGGTCTATGTGTGTACCTGCACTTTGTACGGGTCTGTGTGTGTACCTGCACTTTGTACGGGTCTGTGTGTGTACCTGCACTTTGTACGGGTCTGTGTGTGTACCTGCACTTTGTGCGGGTCTGTGTGTGTACCTGCACTTTGTACGGGTCTATGTGTGTACCTGCACTTTGTACGGGTCTGTGTGTGTACCTGCACTTTGTACGGGTCTGTGTGTGTACCTGCACTTTGTACGGGTCTGTGTGTGTACCTGCACTTTGTACGGGTCTGTGTGTGTACCTGCACTTTGTACGGGTCTATGTGTGTACCTGCACTTTGTGCGGGTCTATGTGTGTACCTGCACTTTGTGCGGGTCTGTGTGTGTACCTGCACTTTGTGCGGGTCTGTGTGTGTACCTGCACTTTGTGCGGGTCTATGTGTGTACCTGCACTTTGTACGGGTCTGTGTGTGTACCTGCACTTTGTGCGGGTCTGTGTGTGTACCTGCACTTTGTGCGGGTCTATGTGTGTACCTGCACTTTGTGCGGGTCTGTGTGTGTACCTGCACTTTGTACGGGTCTCCAGAGATACGAAGAGGTTTGTCGGCTCCTGTCGGCATCGGACCGTCCTGGATCATCATCATCTTTACTCCCGCTCGCTCCTGCACACACACAGACACACACACAGACACACACACAGACACAGAGACACACACACACACAGACACACACAGGTCAGAGAGGTTACAGGGACACGTCGGCGGGTGTTGCTGCTCCAGGAACAAACCTGCAGCTGTTTGATGGTGTCTCCTCCTCGGCCAATCACCAGCCCCACCTTACTCGCCGGGATCAGCATCTCCTGCACAGAGGCTCCGCCCTCCCCTTCGCCATGGAAACCTGGACCGTTTCTACAGCGGTCCACGATCTGGATCAGCAGCCGCTTGGCCTGCCTGTTGGGGGGGGGGGGGGGGGGGGGGGGGGAGACACACACACATACACACACAGTTGAGAAGCAGGTGGCGGTGAGGAGGAGGTGCTCTGAAAGGAGGAGGAGGAACTCACTCGATGCTCTCCGGAGTTCCAGTCAGAGAACACGGCCGCTCCATCAGACCTCCACTGTCTGCACACACACACACAAACAAACACACAAACAAACAAACACACAAACAAACACACACAGTGAGTCAGTTGACCAGCATCTATTTTTTAACCAATCAGAAAAGAGAAGCAGTTGTTTATTTAAACCAAATGAGAAACAAACTAACTTTTTCTTTTACGTTTGAAATAAAATTCAGAATTGTGCAAACGTTTGAGACGATTTTAAATCATGAGTTACTTGTGACGTGTCATGTGACACTTTTGTCCAAAGCGACTTATTAATTACTACAATCACTACACTCAACATCTCTGAGGGGCCATTACGGGGTTCAGTATCTTGCCAAGGACCCTTCTGCATGCAGATGGGGAAGAGTGGGGATTGAACCGCCAACCTTCTTGTTGGAGAACGACCACTCTACCCCCTAGGCCACATCGCCCCCGATGATGTAGAGGAGTGTCATCTACATCATCAGCCTCCTCAGGAGGAGTCTGATTGGACGAATGCGTCCTTCCATCCCAGAACAACGGAGGCTCCACTTGGATCCTTGGGCCCAAACTATCCCAGGAGGACCGAGCGTTTCAATGAGGTGACGACACCAGCAACCGACAAGATGTATACTATCAGTATTCAACTCACTTTACTTCAGGGTCTGAAACCTTTGCACAGGACTGGACAAGTTCACTCTTCAGCAGCAATAACAGAATAAACCACAGCGGCATTAGAAATGTTTTATTGTGGAGGGGAAGGACAGGAAGTCGACAGTCCGTCAGTCTTACCAGCGGCGATCTGGATCTTGCAGCCGGACTCCAACTGGATCCTGGTGATCTGTTCTCCTCCTCTACCAATAACTGAAGGAGGAGGAAAAAGAAATGTTATCACCTGTTCACATGTTCCTGTAACAAGCAGCAGGACTGAGGGACAACTTCATCTCGGGGGGGAAAGGTTCTGCCTCAAGGGGGGGGAAAGGTTCTGCCTGCCTCGGGGGGGGGGAAAGGTTCTGCCTGCCTCGGGGGGGGGGGGGGAGGTTCTGCCTGCCTCAGGGGGGGGGGAAGGTTCTGCCTCAGGGGGGGGGAAGGTTCTGCCTGCCTCGGGGGGGGAAAGGTTCTGCCTCAGGGGGGGGGAAAGGTTCTGCCTCAGGGGGGGGGAAAGGTTCTGCCTCAGGGGGGGGGAAAGGTTCTGCCTCCGGGGGGGGGGAAAGGTTCTGCCTCCGGGGGGGGGGAAGGTTCTGCCTGCCTCGGGGGGGGAAAGTAATCTTAGGGTTTAAGATTACGTGAAAGGTTTTGACTTCAAAAAAAGGATTTAGGGTTAATTAATAATCAGGTTGAAGGTTCTACATCAGTACATCAAACTAATTCAAAAAAGTTTCAGGTTGTTTAAATCCATCTTAAATAGCTTTTCAGCCACTGAGATATTATTATTGTGTTTATGAAAGTGTATTAAAGCATGTGTGAGACTGGGATTGTTTACTCTATTTATTTATGCTTATAAATAGAATAATAACGTCGGGAATTAATAAAGTTACGGTCAGCAACAACAAATGTTATATCAATTTGTAACGATTTGTGCAGCTTTGACACTACAGTGTGTGTCTGCATTAACTGAATTAACATTGTGTGTGTTAGTAACATGTTGTGTGCACAGTATTCAGGTTCCAGAGGTTTGCAGCAGAAGGTCCAGACGTCTCATCGTGACATCAGGACGTCACATTCTGTTCTCTCATTATTTTGAATTACATTTTAACAGGATTATTGATTTAAAAAATATATCAAATAACTTACACAGCCAAATATCAGTTATTTAGTGTTTTTATATTAACAAATGTTTGGGATCAATATGACGTTGATGAATTGTTGTAGAATTTTACTTCACAACAGAATTTCAGTTTCAAATTTTCAGCTCCCTTCAAACCTCCAATCTGATTGGACGAGGAAGCCCTCAATACACCTGACCAGCAGGTGTCTGAAAGGTCAGAGGTCATACTCACTGAAACCCACCATCCTGTCAGGGACCTTGTAATCCTCTGTGATTACCCTGCTGCAACACAAACACACACATGTCAACAACCAGGTCACTCTGAAATGACACAACAACACTGTGTGTGTGTGTGTGTGTGTGTGTGTGTGTGTCAATAAGTGATTATGATGCTGCAGCCTGAAGGAAAACAGAACACACACACAGAGACAGAGAGGGACAGAGAGAGACAGAGAGAGAGAGAGAGAGAGAGACAGAGAGAGAGAGAGAGGGCCAGAGAGAGAGAGGGACAGAGAGAGAGGGACAGAGAGAGAGAGAGGGACACAGAGAGAGAGAGAGAGAGACAGAGAGAGAGAGAGAGAGTGAGAGGGACAGACAGAGAGAGAGGGACAGACAGAGAGAGATACAGACAGAGAGAGAGAGACAGCGAGAGAGAGAGCGGGCCCAGAGAGAGAGAGGGACAGAGAGAGGGACAGAGAGAGAGAGAGAGAGAGGGACACAGAGAGACAGAGAGAGAGACAGAGAGAGAGAGAGACAGAGAGAGAGAGAGGGACAGAGAGAGAGAGGGACAGACAGAGAGACAGAGAGAGAGAGACAGAGAGAGAGAGGGACAGAGAGAGGGACAGAGAGAGAGAGAGGGACACAGAGAGACAGACAGAGAGAGAGAGAGACAGAGAGAGAGAGGGACACAGAGACAGAGAGAGAGAGGGACAGACAGACAGAGAGAGAGAGAGACAGAGAGAGAGAGGGACACAGAGAGACAGAGAGAGAGAGGGACAGACAGACAGAGAGAGAGAGAGCGTACCTTTGGTGCCCCATGGCAGCGAGCTGGTTACCTACTGAGGGACAGAGACAGGAAGTGATGAGCGGTTATAATTTTTTTTTAGGATGTCACAGTAATATTTTAGTTTAGGAGTTTGGGGGGGGGGGCTTCTTATGGACACGTGGAAGCTTTTGGATCAGGTGGAGGATTCTGATCAGATTCTGTTCAGGTGGACTATTGAAGGTAAAGAGACAGAGGGTACGTGTCCTGTGGGTCCAGCTCCTCACCTCCGTCCTCTCCTGGTCGTTTCTGTCCAGGGTAGTACAGCGAGGGCTCAGCACTTCCTGAGGAGCTGTTGAGGTGGGCCATGGCTTCTCCGCCCATTTTACCCACCATCTGAAACACAGAGGAAACAGCTGTAACACATGGATGTTAGAGACCACGTCACATGACCGTTCACATACACTGGTCATGTGACGCAGACAGGAAGTAGATCGTTTACCCTATAGTTGGTTGCTTAGTTAAAGAAGGGATTTCTTTTCTAGGAGCGAGAAGCTAAAGCTAGCGATGAAAGAGCTAACCCTAACGAGGGTGTGGGGGGGGCCGCGGTCATGTGAGGCCTCCCTCGGCACTGAGGTCCACTACAGTATCAGTCTCTCTGTGTCTGTCCCCAACCAGAGGATCAGGGTCAATATTGTGTCGACAAACAAATCAGTGTTTAAACCGAAGCGAGTCAGAGATGTGCCGACACTGAACGTAGAAGCCTTCCTGCTCAGATTCTATAGGAAGCTAATGAAGTAACTTGTGTGAGACTCTGGAGAGAAGTGGTCACGGCCCTGATGTGACCCGCATGTGCAGAAGAAGAGCAAGACGTGACCCTCAGCACTTTGTGAGGTCATAGACACGGACGAGAGCCTTTCAGTTTACTTCTCTTGGTTCAAACAGCTGGTTACGATACGCCCCCTCCAGCTCAGCATGTACAGACGTGTCATCCCAAATACTGAGGAGGCCTAAAACCTCCCTGTCCCTCCACTGACGACCCCCCCCCCCCCCCCCAGCAGCGATCACCAACCTTTACGAGCCCAAGATCAGTTTTAACTCCAAACGTCAGCTGAGATCTGACACCATGATATCTACCAAGAAACCCACTTCGGGTCATATTTTAAAAAAAATGCCTTTTCTGTTAAAGGCTGAATGTACGAGCATTAATGAACACAGAGAAAGGCAGCTGTGCAACTTTATCTATTCAATGCACAATATTCACATTAATATCAATTCATATTCACAGCATCTGTTAAGTGCACAATATTTAGCTTCAGTTCAACAACATGTTGTGCAGCACAAAGTGTTCAATGGGCTTTGATTTGAATATGGTCATAAATATGATACATTTCCTTGTATGAAAGAAGTCCCTTGTACTCCGATAAACACCAGCACTGTACAGTATGAGGATGTGAGTCTACCGCTCCTGCAAATATTTCACAATAAAAAAAAAAAGGTATACAAAAGAATGGATTCCGTGAACAGAAACGCTGGAGTGCTTTTATTTTGAAACGGATACAGAAAATGGTTTTAACATTTTAAAATGCGTTTGTGACATAAGTTCAAAATATCAATATTAAAACTCAGGTAAAAAATAATTCTCTTTTTATTCTTCTGTAAAACTCAACGTTTATCTTTCTATGACTCAAACGTATTAACAGCACTTCTGAACCTCAAAAGCAAAGCAGGAGATAAACCTGCAGCTCCACAGCCGACACACCGCCGTGTGGACAACCGACACAGACACACAGACAACCGACACACAGACAACTGACACACAGACAACTGACACACAGACAACTGACACACAGACAACCGACACACAGACAACCGACACACAGACAACCGACACACAGACAACCGACACACAGACAACCGACACACAGACAACCGACACACAGACACACAGACAACCGACACACAGACAACCGACACACAGACACAGACAACTGACACAGACAACCGACACACAGACAACTGACACAGACAACCGACACACAGACAACCGACACAGACAACCGACACACAGACAACCGACACACAGACACACAGACAACTGACACACAGACAACTGACACACAGACAACTGACACACAGACAACCGACACACAGACAACCGACAACCAACACCGACACACAGACAACCGACACACAGACAACTGACAGACAACCGACACACAGACAACCGACACACAGACAACTGACACACAGACAACTGACACACAGACAACC
Source organism: Pleuronectes platessa (assembly GCF_947347685.1). Taxonomy (NCBI): domain Eukaryota; kingdom Metazoa; phylum Chordata; class Actinopteri; order Pleuronectiformes; family Pleuronectidae; genus Pleuronectes; species Pleuronectes platessa. The sequence goes on from NC_070629.1 coordinate 30,863,963, forward strand.
GACAACCAACACCGACACAGACAACCGACACACAGACAACTGACAGACAACCGACACACAGACAACCGACAAACAGACAACCGACACACAGACAACTGACAGACAACCGACACACAGACAACCGACACACAGACAACCGACACACAGACAACCGACAACCAACACCGACACACAGACAACCGACACCAAACAACCGACACAGAGACAACTGACACACATCTGATGAGCGACGCAGAGAGTTCAGAGAGTTCGGAGAATGAAATGAGACTTAAATCACTTTAGATCAGCGGTCGCCAACCGGTTGATGGCGATCGACCGGTTGATGGCGACCGACCGGTTGATGGCGACCGACCGGTCGATGGCGACCGACATCCGGTCGATGGCGACCGCTGATCTAAAGTGATGTAAGTCTCATTTCATTCTGATGTGGTCACATGACCGTTTAAACTGAGGTCGCGTTTCATTTGGACTAATTTAAAGCTTCCATTCATTTGGTTTAACAACCGATGAACCTCAGAATGTTTCTCAAGGAACGTTTAGTTAATTTCCACCAACAGAACAAAACAGCTCTTTACTTTCTGCATTTCAGAAACCCCTCCCTGCAGTCGCTCATGTTTCTGCCACAGCCCGGCAGCACCACATGGCTTCTGGATTTAGGTGTAAATGTGTGGAGGTGGTTCTGGATGGTTGACGGCTCCGAGCTCCTGAATGAAGCTCACTGAGTCGTTCTGTCAGGTTTTCTGGCAGCGAGTCAGAAACAAGTGTCGTTCACAAGTGTTCAGGTTTTTCTCGTCTGTCTGTAGACGCCTGAGTCAACAGGCTGTTGACAGCCATTAGCTTTCAGCTGGTGCTGACCTCACCTTGGCTGAAGCACACGCGCTCAGGAGAGGAACCTTGAACATCTCCATGATAAAGAGAAGCAGAGAAAAGAGCCGTCGTGAAACCAGCGCAGATACAAATATACAACACACACTGCTCTCAGTGAACAAAAACACACACACCTGACAACATGACACAATTACTGCTCCAACAATGACTGACAGCCCACGACTGCAGCTTTTATCACATTAAATCATCAAACCTCATTCACTCAACATCACACGTGAACCTGCAGGGACGTCCTGTGAGTCAAACCAAGCGCTCCTGAATTCCAAATGTAACTGTCTCAGCAAACAACCGATCGAGTCAGAGCTTTCTGATTAATATTGACATTTGTAAATCAAATATCTTTATCAAAACTTGAATCTGGACTCGTTTATCACAAAATTCTTTCACAGAAATATCAGTGATTGTTTGCAGATATAAAAACTTAATTTACAGGATATGTTGATTTGTCTATTTTTCTATGCGCATTATATTTGTTAAGATTATGGTTAATTCAGTGTTTTATTCACTGATCTTAACTTCAGTCCTGAAATGATAAATCCTCATTTCAACCATGAAAAGCTGATATGACCGCGCTGCATAAAAGACCAATATTATCAACTTTTTCAGAGTTGAAACTATTAGTTGATTAATAAAAAAAAAAAAATTTAAATAGAATTTCTCTGTATATGGAATGTTCAGATTTATTGTTGTTCATTTTACGTCTGATTGAAGTGGAGTCTGTAGAGTACTGTAGAGTACTGTAGTACTGTGAAGTACTGCGCCTGCTAGTAATACCATCATGAGGTTACCATGGCAACAATTGATACTTCATTCATCGACTACTACCCCCCCCCCCCCCAGAACACATCAATGCCAGACGCCATCTACAAACCAATCAGAGTCAAGTAAAGGTAGGCTCCGCCCACGTAAGTGATGACGACAGGACGTTTGGATTTCAGACAAAACTCTTTAGTCCCTAAAAGTGGAACCACCAGTCAGATTTATTGATTATCTAAATCACTCGTTTTATAACAACTTCACTAGAAAAGAAGAGTTCAAAGTGAACGTAAACAAGAACGACGGGAACAACCGGCAAGAACCGAACGGAACCGCTGACGTGTTCTGACGTGTTCTGACGTGTTCTGAAGGTTCTGTGTGTGAGAACTAATGTCACAGGTCCGACTCGTTCACACAGGAACATGTGGGAACATCAGGCGAGGGGCGGAGCCTGTAGAGCAGCAGGGGCGGAGCCTGTAGAGCAGCAGGAGGCGGGACATGACGTATAAACTCTGCTGTGGACAGATCAGTGTTGTTGTTTACATCTCATCCGGCGTCGGCCCTCATCACCAGAAGATCTGGAATCTCCTCGTGTTTCCAAGTGGACGTCTTCATCTTCTACGTGTCCGGCTCCTCTTCTTCATCCTGAGATGTTTGAGTACTTCATGTTTCACGTCACGTGTTAGAAACCTCATCAACACGTCCACTCGCTCTCTGTAACCATGATCACATGACCTCTGCAGCAGAGGTAACACGTCACTTCCTGTCTCTGTCGGCTCCACCTCTCACCTGAAGCGCGAGGACGACCTGTCCTAATGGACCTCAGGACCAATAGGGACGTGTTGTGGGGAAGCAGATAAGAGACTTTTGAAGATGTTTGTTTGAAACTAACTTCAGGCCCAGAGATGAATCCAGTTTGACTGGATTCATCTCTGGGCCTGAAGTTAGTTTCATACTAACAGATTCCAGCAGATAGACGGAGCCGGTGTTGAACATGAGCACACACACACACACTGTTGGTTCCCCTGTGTGTGAGTGTGAGTGTGTGTGTCTATAGGCGCAGACACACCTCCCTCCGCTGTATATGGTTGTGTAGCTGTTGCATAACGTCAGCCTACTTTCAAACCAACTTACAGTAAACAGCAACCTATAAAGGGGGGGCGGGGGGGGGGGGTTCAGCTCTCATTTTAGTACTCTCATTATACTTCATAGTGCCCCCCTTCCCCCCCCACGCACGGTGCAGGGGGGTAGTTAGTACAACAGGTTGCCTCCTGCCTCAGTGACACGTGTGGCCAAACTTCTGTCCTGCTCCTACCCCCCCACACACACCACCTCCACTACCGACCACTGCCATCCCCCACCCCGGTCCCAGTGCGCTCCCCTTGGGATGACAGCTCCACAAAGTCCCCTGCCGTCCCCCGCGCCCGTGTCAGGCCGGACGGAGGGCGCTGAGCCCGGCCGCGAGTCCAGCTTGTGGCCGCTTCCCGAGCTAGTTAGCATGCTAGTGTGTGTGAGTGTTGACGGAGCAGAAGTTCGAGCAGCAGCAGCTCAACACGGGAGAATTCGAATAAAAGTGCTTTGGCTCGACCCAAACGACCCGGTTCGGCCCGGAATGTGTGTGTGCCTTGCCCCGGTGGAGTTGTTACCTGCCGGGCCCTCTGTAAAGCATCGGCCAGGCCGTCTGACTTCAGCCCCGGCTGGTTCATCGAGGCCTGTCCCTGCACCAGCTCCGCCATCATAGCGCCACAAGCTAGCCGTTAGCTGTTAGCAGGATTAGCTGGAGCTGCTAGCTGAGCTGAAGCTGCCGTCAGAGAGCGAGTCGAGTCGAGAGGTCTCACTCCGGCGGCTTTTTCAGCAACCGCAAAGAAGCAAATAACCCATAATCCTCAGCGGTCTTTTTAAGACCGATTTGATGTTCACTGGTTTTTAAACATTAAGCTTCTTCAGTTATATTCGTGTTCACATCTGGAGAACATCTGTTTATGTCCCTGACAAATGCAAATAACCTAAAAATCACAGTTTGTCCTCTGCCAGGTTCAGAAGTATGAACTAATTAATTTAACACACGAGGAGATTTATCAGTTAAACACACACACGATACCCGAAGTCTTTAAAATGAATCAATTACTTCATGAACTGAGCATTTATTTGCAACTAGTTTGTAATTTGTGGATTTTCAGTGTTTTTATATGTTGATGTTTTTCACTATTTCGTGATGTTTCCCGTCATTGTAAGATTTATTGATAATAAATGATGAAATCATCTTTAATTTACATTAAGGATGGACTAGGGTGATTTTATTTCTGTTAATATTTGATTTCTTGACTCAACAATGGTTTTGTTCAGTGTTTGTGAAATGTGAACACAAACATCAACACCACAATAAACTCTATCGTAAAGATGTTTAAATTCGAAGCATTAAACAAAGTAATTAATCACACTATTATTGTTTCTTTCATTTCTGTCTTCAGGTTGTTGGTTTTAATCTCTTACAGTGTTTCCGTTTCTAACGACGGAGTGAGTCATTTCTTTCGCAGAGGATCTCTGCCGCTGCTCAGCTGTTGGCGATGCTCTGTTTCCGCTTCCTTGTCCAGTCACGTGCTTCAGCCAGCTCCACAGGTGGATGGTTGAGTTTGAGGAGCAGAACAAGACGTCTGTGTGACGTCACTGTGACCTTTGACCACTGCGACCTGGCATTGATTCTTTTTTTCTAAAAAGTTTCTGAAAAATGAATAGAGTTTGGCCAAATCTCACATTATTTATTATTGATTCATCTATATATATATATAGATGAATCAATAATAAGTAATGTATATATATATATGTATATATAGTGAAGGTGTTTGTGTGAGCGAGAGATACGAATTAACCATATGATCCAACAAACGTGATACCCCCATCATCACAACACACACACACACACACACACACACACACACAACAGTGGGTCTTTAATGCCACTTAAGGATGTTAGTGTTTCCTGTTGATGTCCAACAACAGGCTTTCACCGGCCATCGTTTTCCACTCTTCAGACCTCTTTACACAAACACACACACACACACACACACACACACACAATCGTTTGTATTTGATAGACAAGCGCACACAGTAATCTGTTCACGAAAATTGTCTGAAGATGGTGACATAATGAAAAAGGAAGTGAAGAGAATCTGATGTTGTGACTTTCACAGACCTGAAGAGCAGTGACTGTTTCCTGGAGTTGGTGAAGGTCACAGTGTGAAGAACACAACACTACACGTGTTAGAAACCTCATCAACACGCTTCAGTGTGACAGCAGCTGTAGAGGTGGAGGTGTGTTCTGGTGTTCAGGTGTTCTTCAGGAGGATCTGGACATCATGTAGAAGGTTCTACATGGACCCTGTTCACACCTGGTTTATCTGATCACCACTTGACCTTACACTTGTTAGTGTCCACTGTCCTCACACCTGACTTCACTCGCTCTACATGCAAATAAACAACAACATCATTACCGCTTTGGTAAATGGGGATTAAAAAATCTCGAAGATTTAACTTTTCTATGGCAACATAATTCAGAATATCATCCTTCTCACACACCTCTGTTTACACGTCTGTCTGTCTGTCTGTCTGTCTGTCTGTCTGTCTGTCTGTCTGTCTGATCACACATATATTTATATATATTACATATACACAGACATTTATAAACCTTAAATATACACAGTGAGTACAGATGAGAACAGCCACATGTTCAGGGTTGAGTGAAACAGAATATATATAATACTTTAAATCATTTCACTTCAGTACATTGAGTCAATACTGTTTAAAACACAGAAATGATCCACATGATTACACAACATAGACACACACAGACACATATACACACATGCACACACATGCACACACACCTTTTAGTTCATGGACCATTTGACTCTAATAGCCCTGCGACCCCCCACTGGGTTCTGAAATGAGATGCATCGACACACACACACACACACACACACACACACACACACACACACACACACACACACACACACACACACACACACACACACACACATACATACACACACACTGAGCTGCTGCAGCCATTCAACAATAGAACAGAAATGTGGCCAGAAGTATGTGGACACGTGAACATGTGTGAGAGACCACAGACGTCTCCTGTGTGAGTGTCATGGTTTATCTCATCGGACAGACAGGTGGGATCAGACAGACAGGTGTGATCAGACAGACAGACAGAGAGGTGTGATCAGACAGACAGGTGTGATCAGACAGACAGACAGGTGTGATCAGACAGACAGACAGACAGGTGGGATCAGACAGACAGGTGTGATCAGACAGACAGACAGGTGTGATCAGACAGACAGACAGACAGGTGGGATCAGACAGACAGGTGGGATCAGACAGACAGGTGTGATCAGACAGACAGGTATGATCAGACAGACAGACAGGTGTGATCAGACAGACAGACAGACAGGTGGGATCAGACAGACAGGTGTGATCAGACAGACAGGTATGATCAGACAGACAGACAGGTGTGATCAGACAGACAGGTGTGATCAGACAGACAGACAGACAGGTGGGATCAGACAGACAGGTGTGATCAGACAGACAGGTATGATCAGACAGACAGACAGGTGTGATCAGACAGACAGGTGTGATCAGACAGACAGACAGACAGGTGTGATCAGACAGACAGACAGACAGGTGGGATCAGACAGACAGGTGTGATCAGACAGACAGACAGACAGGTGTGATCAGACAGACAGACAGACAGGTGGGATCAGACAGACAGGTGTGATCAGACAGACAGGTGTGATCAGACAGACAGACAGACAGGTGGGATCAGACAGACAGGTGGGATCAGACAGACAGACAGAGAGGTGTGATCAGACAGACAGACAGAGAGGTGTGATCAGACAGACAGACAGACAGGTGTGATCAGACAGACAGACAGGTGGGATCAGACAGACAGGTATGATCAGAGGGTAGTGTCAGTATTACTGCAGGCTGCTGCTTTTAGACGACTCATTACTGTGACCTGCTGTCGACTGAATCCATTACACATTACAGACACGCTGGAGACATGCTGGAGACACTCTGGAGACACTCTGGAGACACTCTGGAGACACTCTGGAGACACGCTGGAGACATGCTGGAGACAAGCTGGAGACACTCTGGAGACATGCTGGAGACACTCTGGAGACACTCTGGAGACACTCTGGAGACATAATGGAGACATGCTGGAGACACTCTGGAGACACGCTGGAGACACGCTGGAGACAAGGCAAAGACACGCTGGAGACACTCTGGAGACACGCTGGAGACACTCTGGAGACATGCTGGAGACACTCTGGAGACACTCTGGAGACACTCTGGAGACATAATGGAGACATGCTGGAGACACTCTGGAGACACGCTGGAGACACTCTGGAGACATAATGGAGACATGCTGGAGACACTCTGGAGACACTCTGGAGACACTCTGGAGACATAATGGAGACATGCTGGAGACACTCTGGAGACACGCTGGAGACACGCTGGAGACAAGGCGAAGACACGCTGGAGACATGCTGGAGACACTCTGGAGACACTCTGGAGACACTCTGGAGACACTCTGGAGACATAATGGAGACATGCTGGAGACACTCTGGAGACACGCTGGAGACACTCTGGAGACATAATGGAGACATGTTGGAGACACTCTGGAGACACTCTGGAGACACGCTGGAGACATAATGGAGACATGCTGGAGACACTCTGGAGACACTCTGGAGACATAATGGAGACACGCTGGAGACACTCTGGAGACACGCTGGAGACATGCTGGAGACAAGCTGGAGACACTCTGGAGACACTCTGGAGACACTCTGGAGACATAATGGAGACATGCTGGAGACACTCTGGAGACACTCTGGAGACACTCTGGAGACATAATGGAGACATGCTGGAGACACTCTGGAGACACGCTGGAGACACTCTGGAGACATAATGGAGACATGCTGGAGACACTCTGGAGACACTCTGGAGACATAATGGAGACACGCTGGAGACACTCTGGAGACATAATGGAGACATGATGGAGACACTCTGGAGACATAATGGAGACACTCTGGAGACACGCTGGAGACAAGGCGAAGACACGCTGGAGACATGCTGGAGACACTCTGGAGACACTCTGGAGACACTCTGGAGACACTCTGGAGACATGCTGGAGACACTCTGGAGACACGCTGGAGACACTCTGGAGACATAATGGAGAAATGCTGGAGACACTCTGGAGACACTCTGGAGACATAATGGAGACATGCTGGAGACACTCTGGAGACATAATGGAGACATGTTGGAGACACTCTGGAGACACTCTGGAGACACGCTGGAGACATAATGGAGACATGCTGGAGACACTCTGGAGACATAATGGAGACATGTTGGAGACACTCTGGAGACACGCTGGAGACACGCTGGAGACAAGGCGAAGACACGCTGGAGACATGCTGGAGACACTCTGGAGACACTCTGGAGACACTCTGGAGACATGTTGGATACACTCTGGGGACACTCTGGAGACATAATGGAGACATGTTGGATACACTCTGGGGACACTCTGGACACACGCTGGAGACAAGGCAGAGACACGCTGGAGACACGCTGGAGACATAATGGAGACACGCTGGAGACACGCTGGAGACACTCTGGAGACACGCTGGAGACATGCTGGAGACACGCTGGAGACATGCTGGAGACAAGGCGAAGACACTCTGGAGACACTCTGGAGACATGCTGGAGACACTCTGGAGACACTCTGGAGACATGTTGGATACACTCTGGGGACACTCTGGAGACATAATGGAGACATGTTGGATACACTCTGGGGACACTCTGGACACACGCTGGAGACAAGGCAGAGACACGCTGGAGACACGCTGGAGACATAATGGAGACACGCTGGAGACACGCTGGAGACACTCTGGAGACACGCTGGAGACATGCTGGAGACACGCTGGAGACATGCTGGAGACAAGGCGAAGACACTCTGGAGACACTCTGGAGACACTCTGGAGACACGCTGGAGACACTCTGGAGACACGCTGGAGACATGCTGGAGACAAGGCGAAGACACTCTGGAGACACTCTGGAGACACTCTGGAGACATGCTGGAGACACTCTGGAGACACTCTGGAGACATGCTGGAGACACTCTGGAGACACTCTGGAGACATAATGGAGACATGTTGGAGACACTCTGGAGACACTCTGGAGACACGCTGGAGACATAATGGAGACATGCTGGAGACACTCTGGAGACACTCTGGAGACACTCTGGAGACATAATGGAGACATGCTGGAGACACTCTGGAGACACTCTGGAGACACTCTGGAGACATAATGGAGACATGCTGGAGACACTCTGGAGACACGCTGGAGACACGCTGGAGACACTCTGGAGACATAATGGAGACATGTTGGATACACTCTGGAGACACGCTGGAGACACTCTGGAGACATAATGGAGACATGCTGGATACACTCTGGAGACACTCTGGACACACGCTGGAGACATAATGGAGACATGCTGGAGACACTCTGGAGACACTCTGGAGACACTCTGGAGACATGCTGGAGACATGCTGGAGACACTCTGGGGACACTCTGGAGACATGCTGGATACACTCTGGAGACATAATGGAGACATGCTGGATACACTCTGGAGACACTCTGGACACACGCTGGGGACACTCTGGAGACATAATGGAGACATGCTGGAGACACTCTGGAGACACGCTGGAGACACTCTGGGGACATAATGGAGACATGTTGGATACACTCTGGAGACACTCTGGAGACACGCTGGAGACATGCTGGATACACTCTGGAGACATAATGGAGACATGATGGAGACATGCTGGATACACTCTGGAGACACTCTGGATACACTCTGGAGACACTCTGGAGACACTCTGGATACACTCTGGAGACACTCCCACTCTCATCACATGTAAATGTATAGAGACACAAACTTTCCCCTGAAGCTGCTGTTGCTTTGTCCACTGAGCGGAAGATACACACAGTGGGTCGTCCCACTACCTGATGGGATGGCGGGGTGGGGCCGTGGGGGGGGCGGCCCACTACCTGATCAGATGGCAGGGTGGGGCCAAGGGGCGGGCTGAGGGGCGGGCCGTCCCGCCCCTCGGCTCTATAGAGTTCTAGATCTCAACAGAGTTATGACACTGACGTCCCCGAAGACACCTGATGAGGTGAGGGCTTCTTGAAGGACGAATCGTAGGGACCGTTTCAACCAGGACCCGGTGTGACTCGGGTTCAAGGGTCAGGAGGACCCTCGAGAACAAGGGGCGGGGGGGAGAGGGTCAGATGAGACACCGTCAATCACATCCAACCGTCAGAGAGACAGAAATTACTTCATGACTTTTATAAATATAACAACAATAATCATATTCTACCGTTCATACAAACACCAGAGAAGAAGAATGTTTCATACCCATGGAGCTGTGAGCTCAGGTTGTTCAGATCAAGATAGTGAGGTGTGTGTGTGTCTGTGTGTGTGTGTCTGTGTCTGTCTGTGTGTGTGTCTTTGTGTGTGAGTCTGTGTGTGTCTGTGTGTGTGTGTGTGTGTGTGTGTGTGTGAGGTGATGGAGTCATGTTTATCTGACGGACTGAATACAAACAGCCTGATCTCTGCTCATATCAGGAAGTCTTTATCTCCTGCTGAGAAAACTCACATCAGCTCGTCTGCCGTCGCTTTTCAATCTGCTCCACTGCAGCTCATCATCTGTGTGCGTCTCAGACCACACAGATCTCACACACTAACACAAATGCAACACAACACTGTTATATTTGTGTTAATCCTGCAGCACACAGATTCAGTCATTTATTTCACCTCATTTAAACGTCTGAATCTTCATGTTTCCTCTGATCTGTGACTTATGGTGTCACGTTGTAATTTAGGGACGAAAGAATTTTATCGGACATACGTCCTTTAGTCATCACCCACGTGGGCGGAGTCTACCTGTACTTGACTCTGATTGGTTCAAACGCACCAAATGAACGTCCACGTGGTTCAAACATTATATCATCAGAGGTAAATACTGCAGCTGCTTCTTCTTCTTCTTCTTCTCTTGTTTAATTCTGTCTCTACTTCCTGTGACCGTCCAAACGTCCAAACTGTCCAACAGAGTGTTTTCACTGCAAAGCAACAGAACCAGGTTCAGTTGGATCCAGAACCAGAACTCCTCCTCTGCTCTGAGGAAATGTTGATGCGTTGCTCAGATCCACTCCGGCCACGGCTCTTATCACCAAGAGCTCTGGAATGTCCTCATCTTTCCACGTGGTCAGGAACACGTGAGTAACACGTCAGGAACATGTGAGTAACACGTCAGGAACACGTGAGTAACACGTCAGCCACACGTGAGTAACACTTCAGGAACACGTGAGTAACACGTGAGTAGCACGTCAGGAACACGTGAGTAACACGTCAGGAACACGTGAGTAACACGTCAGGAACACGTGAGTAACACTTCAGGAACACGTGAGAAACACTTCGGGAACACGTGAGTAACATGTCAGGAACACGTGAGTAACACGTCAGGAACACGTGAGTAACACGTGAGTAGCATGTCAGGAACACGTGAGTAGCACGTCAGGAACACGTGAGTAACACGTCAGGAACACGTGAGTAACACATCAGGAACACGTGAGTAACACGTCAGGAACACGTGAGAAACACTTCAGGAACACATGAGAAACACTTCGGGAACACGTGAGTAGCACGTCAGGAACACGTGAGTAACACGTCAGGAACACGTGAGTAACATGTCAGGAACACATGAGTAACACTTCAGGAACACGTGAGTAACACGTGAGTAGCACGTCAGGAACACGTGAGTAACACGTCAGGAACACGTGAGTAACACGTCAGCAACACGTGAGTAACACTTCAGGAACACGTGAGTAACACGTGAGTAACACGTCAGGAACACGTGAGTAACACTTCAGGAACACGTGAGAAACACTTCGGGAACACGTGAGTAACATGTCAGGAACACGTGAGTAACACGTCAGGAACACGTGAGTAACACGTGAGTAGCACGTCAGGAACACGTGAGTAACACGTCAGGAACACGTGAGTAACACGTCAGGAACACGTGAGTAACACGTCAGGAACACGTGAGAAACACTTTAGGAACACGTGAGAAACACTTCGGGAACACGTGAGTAGCACGTCAGGAACACGTGAGTAACACGTCAGGAACACGTGAGTAACATGTCAGGAACACATGAGTAACAGGTCAGGAACACATGAGTAACACATGAGTAACACTTCAGGAACACGTGAGAAACACGTCAGGAACACATGAGTAACACGTCAGGAACACATGAGTAACACATGAGTAACATGTGAGTAACACGTGAGTAACACGTCAGGAACACGTGAGTAACACGTCAGAAACACGTGAGTAACACATCAGGAACACGTGAGTAACATATCAGGAACACGTGAGTAACAAGTCAGGAACACATGAGAAACACGTCAGGAACACGTCAAGAACACGTGAGTAACACGTCAGGAACACGTGAGTAACACGTCAGGAACACGTGAGTAACATGTCAGGAACACATGAGTAACACGTCAGGAACACATGAGTAACACATGAGTAACACTTCAGGAACACGTGAGTAACACGTCAGGAACACATGAGAAACACGTCAGGAACACGTCAAGAACACGTGAGTAACACGTCAGAAACACGTGAGTAACACGTCAGGAACATGTGAGTAACTCGTTAGAAACACGTCAGGAACACGTGAGTACCACGTCAGGAACACGTGAGAAACACGTCAGGAACACGTCAGGAACACGTGAGTAACACGTCAGAAACAAGTGAGTAACATGTTAGAAACACGTCAGGAACACGTGAGTAACACGTCAGGAACACGTCAAGAACACGTGAGTAACACGTCAGGAACACGTGAGTAACACGTCAGAAACAAGTGAGTAACACGTTAGAAACACGTGAGTAACACGTCAGGAACACATGAGAAACACGTCAGGAACACGTCAAGAACACGTGAGTAACACGTCAGAAACACGTGAGTAACACGTCAGGAACACGTGAGTAACATGTCAGGAACACGTGAGTAACACGTCAGGAACACATGAGAAACACGTCAGGAACACGTCAAGAACACGTGAGTAACACGTGAGTAACACGTCAGGAACACGTGAGTAACACGTTAGAAACACGTCAGGAACACGTGAGTACCACGTCAGGAACACGTGAGAAACACGTCAGGAACACGTGAGTAAAACGTGAGTAACACGTCAGAAACAAGTGAGTAACACGTTAGAAACACGTCAGGAACAGGTGAGTAACACGTCAGGAACACGTGAGTAACACGTCAGGAACACGTGAGTAACACGTCAGGAACACGTGAGAAACACTTTAGGAACACGTGAGAAACACTTCGGGAACACGTGAGTAGCACGTCAGGAACACGTGAGTAACACGTCAGGAACACGTGAGTAACATGTCAGGAACACATGAGTAACAGGTCAGGAACACATGAGTAACACATGAGTAACACTTCAGGAACACGTGAGAAACACGTCAGGAACACATGAGTAACACGTCAGGAACACATGAGTAACACATGAGTAACATGTGAGTAACACGTGAGTAACACGTCAGGAACACGTGAGTAACACGTCAGAAACACGTGAGTAACACATCAGGAACACGTGAGTAACATATCAGGAACACGTGAGTAACAAGTCAAGAACACATGAGAAACACGTCAGGAACACGTCAAGAACACGTGAGTAACACGTCAGGAACACGTGAGTAACACGTCAGGAACACGTGAGTAACATGTCAGGAACACATGAGTAACACGTCAGGAACACATGAGTAACACATGAGTAACACTTCAGGAACACGTGAGTAACACGTCAGGAACACATGAGAAACACGTCAGGAACACGTCAAGAACACGTGAGTAACACGTCAGAAACACGTGAGTAACACGTCAGGAACATGTGAGTAACTCGTTAGAAACACGTCAGGAACACGTGAGTACCACGTCAGGAACACGTGAGAAACACGTCAGGAACACGTCAGGAACACGTGAGTAACACGTCAGAAACAAGTGAGTAACACGTTAGAAACACGTCAGGAACACGTGAGTAACACGTCAGGAACACGTCAAGAACACGTGAGTAACACGTCAGGAACGCGTGAGTAACACGTCAGAAACAAGTGAGTAACACGTTAGAAACGCGTGAGTAACACGTCAGGAACACATGAGAAACACGTCAGGAACACGTCAAGAACACGTGAGTAACACGTCAGAAACACGTGAGTAACACGTCAGGAACACGTGAGTAACATGTCAGGAACACGTGAGTAACACGTCAGGAACACATGAGAAACACGTCAGGAACACGTCAAGAACACGTGAGTAACACGTGAGTAACACGTCAGGAACACGTGAGTAACACGTTAGAAACACGTCAGGAACACGTGAGTACCACGTCAGGAACACGTGAGAAACACGTCAGGAACACGTGAGTAAAACGTGAGTAACACGTCAGAAACAAGTGAGTAACACGTTAGAAACACGTCAGGAACAGGTTAGTAACACGTCAGGAACACGTCAAGAACACGTGAGTAACAGGTCAGGAACACGTCAAGAACACGTGAGTAACACGTCAGAAACACGTGAGTAACACGTCAGGAACACGTGAGTAACATGTCAGGAACACGTGAGTAACACGTCAGGAACACATGAGAAACACGTCAGGAACACGTCAAGAACACGTGAGTAACACGTGAGTAACACGTCAGGAACACGTGAGTAACACGTTAGAAACACGTCAGGAACACGTGAGTACCACGTCAGGAACACGTGAGAAACACGTCAGGAACACGTGAGTAACACGTGAGTAACACGTCAGAAACAAGTGAGTAACACGTTAGAAACACGTCAGGAACAGGTGAGTAACACGTCAGGAACACGTCAAGAACACGTGAGTAACACGTCAGGAACACGTCAAGAACACGTGAGTAACACGTCAGAAACACGTTAGTAACACGTCAGGAACACGTGAGTAACACGTCAGGAACACGTGATTAACACGTCAGGAACACGTGAGTAACACGTTAGAAACACGTCAGGAACACGTGAGTACCACGTCAGGAACACGTGAGAAACACGTCAGGAACACGTGAGTAACACGTGAGTAACACGTCAGAAACAAATGAGTAACACGTTAGAAACACGTCAGGAACAGGTGAGTAACACGTCAGGAACACGTCAAGAACACGTGAGTAACACGTCAGGAACACGTCAAGAACACGTGAGTAACACGTCAGAAACACGTGAGTAACACGTCAGGAACACGTGAGTACCACGTCAGGAACAAGTGAGAAACACGTCAGGAACACGTGAGTAACACGTGAGTAACACGTCAGAAACAAGTGAGTAACACGTTAGAAACACGTCAGGAACAGGTGAGTAACACGTCAGGAACACGTCAAGAACACGTGAGTAACACGTCAGGAACACGTCAAGAACACGTGAGTAACACGTCAGAAACACGTGAGTAACACGTCAGGAACACGTGAGTAACATGTCAGGAACACGTGAGTAACACCTCAGGAACACATGAGAAACACGTCAGGAACACGTCAAGAACACGTGAGTAACACGTGAGTAACACGTCAGGAACACGTGAGTAACACGTTAGAAACACGTCAGGAACACGTGAGTACCACGTCAGGAACACGTGAGAACCACGTCAGGAACACGTGAGAAACACGTCAGGAACACGTGAGTAACACGTCAGAAACAAGTGAGTAACACGTTAGAAACACGTCAGGAACAGGTGAGTAACACGTCAGGAACACGTCAAGAACACGTGAGTAACACGTCAGGAACACGTCAAGAACACGTGAGTAACACGTCAGAAACACGTTAGTAACACGTCAGGAACACGTGAGTAACACGTCAGGAACACGTGATTAACACGTCAGGAACACGTGAGTAACACGTTAGAAACACGTCAGGAACACGTGAGTACCACGTCAGGAACACGTGAGAAACACGTCAGGAACACGTGAGTAACACGTGAGTAACACGTCAGAAACAAGTGAGTAACACGTTAGAAACACGTCAGGAACAGGTGAGTAACACGTCAGGAACACGTCAAGAACACGTGAGTAACACGTCAGGAACACGTCAAGAACACGTGAGTAACACGTCAGAAACACGTTAGTAACACGTCAGGAACACGTGAGTAACACGTCAGGAACACGTGATTAACACGTCAGGAACACTTGAGTAACACGTTAGAAACACGTCAGGAACAGGTGAGTAACATGTCAGGAACACG
>NC_070629.1:30884997-30894997 GCF_947347685.1 Pleuronectes platessa
TTGTGTGTCTGTGATTTTCTTTGTGACTGAATGAGGATGAAGACAAACACAAATGTTTGTCATGTGGTGAAACTAAAGACAAAGGTCTGGAGCCGATAAAACAACACAACAGTTTCTGAACCTTTTACAATTAGAACAGCGACTTATTAATAATACACAACATGAAGAACAGGAGTCGTTAGTGTCGACCTGCAGGTTTAACATGAGTCACCAAGCTGAAAGCCTGCTCGCACACACACACACACACACACACACACACACACACGCCTCCTCGCTGCAGTGTGACAGGTAGTGTTTTGGACCTCAACATTCAGCTGTGACAGTCAGTTGACCGAGATCTGTGATTGGCTGAGAGCTGTCAGCTGTCAATCCGAACAGGTTGCGGGGGCAAGGCTAGAGCACACACACACACACACACACACACACACACACACACACACACACAAACACACACACAAACACACACACACATACAGACACACACACAGGTTTAAAAGAGTGAGACTCAGAAAAGCTGCAGGGTCATATATGAATAAATGAAGCTCACATATTATAGAACTCAAGTACTGAACATCAGAGTAATAAGTTACTGATAGTTACTTTGAAGCTGCAGTGTAGAACATTTTAAAATCAGTGATGATCAGATTTCCATTTGGATGAGATCATAGACAGATCTCAGTCCAGCTCGTTCCTCGATGAAGCTGACGTCTTGTCGTGCGTCATGAAACTTACTGGTGTTAGCGTCATGTTCTCATATTTGATAAGTTTATGATATTGTTGTGTAGGCAGTATCAGAGTTCTTTGGCTGCTGTGGTTGGATCTGCTGCAGGCTGGGCTCTCGAGGTTCAGTCACTCGACCTCAACACAAAACGATCACTGGATTCTGAACGATGAGTTTCTCTTCTTCTGCAGTCTGAGGCGTCACATGACCTTCAATGGTCTGTTTGGTATGTTTCAGTGTCGTCTCAGGCTCGACTTTAGGTCTGTTATTTTTCACCTCTGTCTCTGTGTGTGTGCTCTGTGGTGTGTACATGAGCACACACACACACACACACACACACACACACACACACACACACACACAGGGCTGCAGACAGACAGACTAAGAGCAGTAATTTAGCTCTGTGGGGTTCAGTCATGTAAACGGCCTCTTTATAAATGAAACAGTAATGAATTCACAGCCTACCTGCTCCATTAGTAACCCCTACTGAGACACACACACACACACACTCACACACACACACACACACACACTGTGGTGGTGAGGTGGGGGTGGCCTCTCTCTCAGCCTCTCAGGTCAATTAGCAGCTAATTGATGGACAAACGTTCATGTTTGATTGGATTATTATTCAATTATCAATTCAAGAGGACAGGAAGTGTCCATCTGATCCTGAACAAACCAGGTACACACAGGACACACAACCGGTTCACAGCAGGTACACACAGACAGACACACACACACTGGGCACAACCAGCTACACAGAGACACCACACATTGTAAATAACGATGGACAACATGATGGCTCCTTGAAGTGAAGCCAAATCATTTCTATCGCCCCCTGGTGGCTGGCTGCAGTACATGTCCTGAACCCTCCTCCTCCATGTTAGCAGTAGGGACATGAAACTCAAAGTAAATGTTAAATAAATGTTTGTAAAGATGTTTCTGTCGTTTCAGTTCTCATCTCTCATCAGTTTGGTTTGAATCAGTTATTTGATGATATAAAAAAAGGCTGATTGACAGCTGAGATTTGATTGGTTGAGAGCATGTGTGGGCAGGACCTCACACACACACACAACTACACACCCACACACACACACACTGGCACACACCCACACACACACACACACACACACACACACTGGCACACAGACACACACTCACACACACACGCACACACTGACACACACTCACACACACTCACACACACACACACTCAGTCCCTTCAGGTGAGTCTTTAAGACCTTTAAGACTCGTCTCCTCTCAGCAGTGTGTTAATTGCAGGGTAGCAGTGGAGGGAGCGTTGGATTCGCGGTGCGGGGCGTCCAGGAGGAGTCAACCCTGTCATTTAGCTCTCTGGCTCTGGGCTGAGACTGGCAGGGAAGCTGAAGATTTTCCCAGCATGCAGTGGGCCCGAGTGGACCGAGCCTCACCACAGTGGGCGCCTAATGGCAGCTCGCACACACACACACACACAGAAAGGTAACCTCCCCTCTCAGTGCAGCATTAAAAGGCAGCTGTCATTAAGGCCTACTGTGATGTGTGTGTGTGTGTGTGTGTGTGTGTGTGTGTGTGTGTGTGTGTGTGTGTGTGTGTGTGTGTGTGAACCACAGGGGTGCTTGTCAGCCTGAAGGTGATCATTTAGTCGCTGGATGTGAATGTGATGAATTCTTTGTGCCGTGTTGAGCAGCAGGTTGTGTTGTGTTGAGCAGCAGGTTGTGTTGTGTTGAGCAGCAGGTTGTGTTGTGTTGAGCAGCAGGTTGTGTTGTGTTGAGCAGCAGGTTGTGTTGTGTTGAGCAGCAGGTTGTGTTGTGTTGAGCAGCAGGTTGTTCACAACTCCTCACTTCACTCTGATGTTTATCAGAGTGAAGCTCTGATGTGACCTCATCAGTCATGGTGAGGAGAACGTTCAGGAGCCTCGAGCCATCTGCTGGTTTCCTCAAGCTGGGACCTGCAGTCCTCACTGGGCTGGATGGGTCAGTCCAGGATGGGTTGATCTCTTCAGGTTGGGAGGAGTTCAAGTGTCTCAGGGTCATGAATGAGTGAAGGATGGAGCAGGAGATGGAGCTTTAGATGGAGCTTTAGATGGAGGGTTGGTGCAGCCTCAGCTGTGATGAAGATGTTGTACCGGACCCTGGTGTTGAAGACGGAGCTTTAGATTTACCAGTGGATCAACGTTCAGACCTGTGGTCACGAGCTGTGGGTAGAGAACAAAGAACAAGTCCACAGCAGAAGCAGCTCAGACGTGGGAGGAGTTAACAGAGGAATGTCTTCTGCTTCACGACCAAGGGGACAGAGGAAGTGGTTCAGGCTTCAAGTCAGGATCCTCCTTGGGAGGTTTACTGGGCCCAGCAGGAGGAGGCCGTGGATGGATGTGTATTCTCCAGTCTGGTTGTCTGAACATCTATAGATTTAAGTTTTTTTAGTATTTAAAACATAGAATTACACACACACACACACACACACACACACACACACACAGTTGTGTTGATGTTCTCTGGTGTTGTCAGTGGACAGAGAATCTTCAGTTTAGTAGAAACTTTTCCATCAGACACATTAAAGTTGACCTGTTGCTCACAGACGTTCAGATGTTGTTATTCAGCTTCACTCACGGTTTGTATCTGATTCTCCATTAAACCGGGTTTTGTTGTTGTTGTGTGTAATTGTGTGTTGCTGTGTGGTTCTCTCTGGTGTGAATGGACTCGTCCTGATGGTGAGTCGCTCGTCAGAGATGAAGATAAAAGCTCGACTGCATTTATCCACCTGCTGCTGAGGCTGCAACACAAGGACGGAGGAGCTGAGGGCTTTTAATTCACTTGATCTGCATTTCAATGTATCTATGTGTGTGTGTGTGTGTGTGTGTGTGTGTGTCTCTGTGTGTTCCTAATTGAGTAGCTCAATCAGGAGAAAGTCATTATTAGTGATGAACAATCATGTACAAGGACACAGGAATCGGCCTTGTGATGCACACTGGTCCTTTAAGTGCACACACACACACACACACACACACACACACACACACACACACACACACACACACACACACACACACACACACTCACACACACACACACTCACACACACACACTCACACACACACACACACACACACACACACACACAGTACTGTCCTTCAGATTCACTTTGCTTCATAATGGAAACAAACTGTCAACAGCTCTTATGCTAATATACTATATGTTTATATAAATGTACCTCGCTTCACCACTCTCTCTCTCTCTCTCTCTGTCTGTCTGTCTCTGTCTCTGTCTGTTTCTGTCTCTGTCTCTCTCTCTCTCTCTCTCTCTCTCTCTCTCTCTCTCTCTCTCTCTCTCTGTCTGTCTGTCTCTGTCTCTGTCTCTGTCTCTCTCTCTCTCTCTCTCTCTCTCTCTCTCTCTCTCTCTGTCTCTCTGTCTTTCTCTGTCTCTCGTTGTCTGTCTCTCTTGCTCTTTCTCTCTCTCTGTCTCTCACTCTTTCTCTCTCTCTCTCTGTCTCTCTGTCTCTCTGTCTCTCGTTGTCTGTCTCTCTTGCTCTTTCTCTCTCTCTGTCTCACTCTTTCTCTCTGTCTCTCTGTCTCTCTGTCTTTCTCTGTCTCTCGTTGTCTGTCTCTCTTGCTCTTTCTCTCTCTCTGTCTCTCTGTCTCTCTCTCTTTCTCTCTTTCTCTCTTTCTCTCTGTCCCTCGTTGTCTGTCTCTCTTGCTCTTTCTCTCTCTCTGTCTCTCTCTCTTTCTCTCTGTCTGTCTGTCTTTCTCTCACTGTCTCTCTGTTTGTCTCTACTTTGGTCCAAACGTGGTTAAAGACACAAAGAAGTTTGGTGTACATCACACTTGTCCTCAGTTACAGCTCAGACACTTGTCCTCCATCTTGATTCCTTCTTCTCTCGTCTCTCTCCATCTTATTCTGGGATGAAAAGCTTTTCTTCTGAAACCTGATCCGTGTGTTTCATTTTCCACCCACTGAGTCTAAGTGTTTTTATAATGTCAGTCCGAGAGGAAGAGGAGGAGGAGGAGGAAAAAGAGGAGGAAGAGGAGGAGGAGGAGGAGAAGAAGGAGGAAGAAAAGGAGGAAGAGGAAGAAGAGGAGGAGGAGGAGGAGGAGGAGGAGGAGGAGGAAGAGGAAGAGGAACAGGAAGCGGAAGAGGAAGAGGAAGAGGAGGAGGAGGAGGAGGAGGAGGAAGAAGAAGAAGAAAAAGAAGAAAAAGAAGAAGAAGAAGAAGAAGAAGAAGAAGAAGAAGAAGAAGAAGAAGAAGAAGAAGAAGAAGAAGAAGAGGAATCCTCCCAGGTGTCACACATGACCTCCCGGCTGACCCCTCCCACTGTGCTATCCTCAGGTAACACTGAATCTCACACAGAGAGTTTATCTTAGTGACATGTCACATTAGACAGGATGTAATTATATATTATTATATATGCAACTACATATTTAAAACATTTATAACTAAGTAAATATTCATTGATGAATAAATATGAAATAGATATTCATAGGAATGAACATTTATATGTATATAAATAGGTATGTTTATTTATGTAAATGTATAAACATATAATAAATCGCTTCTTGTGTCAAAGTATGAAATGAAACCTCGAGAAAAAAATCATATCCAAGGTTACTCATCATTTACAACACTCACACAAACACACACACACACACACACACATCTTTTTTAATTATTGTCATCTATTAAACAAAAGATCAAATAAAACACATGTTTGAGGAAGTCAATACAAAATCATTGAAAACGAAGTAAGTAAGTAACACAGATTATTGTTATATAATAATTTATATTTATCCTGACTTGTTAACGTGCTGCATGTTTTAATCTTTTACATTTTGCATATCACTTTTTACTTCACTTTTTACATCTTTTATCTTTTATATATTTGTATTCAGAAATGTTTATGTCAAAATAAATGTTACTTTGTATAGATATTGGAAAAAAGTGAGCAAATAAGAAGTAAACAGTGAGTAAATATATACTGGTTTTCTATTTTTTATTGCTTTTCCTATGTATGTTGTATTTATTGCGTTTTTATGTTTCTATGTTAATTGTAAGCACCAATCACCAGAGCAATTTCCTTGTAGGTGTAAACCTGCTTGGCAATAAAATACTTCTGATTCTGATGATTCTGATAACTAACATCTGGATCAACTCTCACTAACATCTGGATCAACTGACATTAACATCTGGATCAACTCTCATTAACATCTGGATCAACTCTCATTAACATCTGGATCAACTCAGATTAACATCTGGATCAACTCTCATTAACATCTGGATCAACTCTCACTAACATCTGGATCAACTCTCATTAACATCTGGATCAACTCTCACTAACATCTGGATCAACTCTGTTACGCACCTGGCCTAGGGGCGCCAGGCTGCACAACAAAAAAGACGGGAGACAACAGTTTCCGAATCAAAATAAGTATTTAATCAAACCAAACCAATCCAAGTGCTCAACTTATAATAAAAGTATGGGATGTGGAAGTCAGTAAGTCCGTATGGTGGAGTGTGTATGCATGAGTGGATTATGGGTGTGTGTTGTTTCAACATAAGTGTTGAAAGGTGTGCATGGCTATGGAGCTGCAAAGAACAGAGAGGGAAGGACTGGGGAAGCAGACTCTTATAGGGCGTTGGCACCCGGGCCCAGGTGCACGCCAATCACTCCTAATGACCAATTAAGTAGGTCTCTGCTCCCCAGTCCTAGAAACAAATGGAAGACACAACATACAGGGAACCGTCACACCCCCCCCCATAAAGACGGAGTCCCAAAGGGATCACCGGCAACCCATTTAACATTAGATAAATATATACTATCTACTCTCTATCATACCCAACCTCTACTCCAATGGCCGCCTGCCCACTGTCACAGGCCTCCACCCCAGCAACCAGTACCACGGAAGCACTTTAAGGGGTGCAAGACAGACAGAGGCAAAAAGGACCAACGGAGACCGAACCTCAGTCATGAGGAGCCCGTGACAGCGCATCGGCCACCACGTTCTCCGCCCCTTTAACATGACGAATGTCCAGGGCATAGGATTGCAGGAACAGTGACCATCTTATCAATCTCTGGTTTGGACACTGCAAAGAATGTAAAAAGGTCAGGGGGTTATGGTCTGTATAAATAACCAGGGGGGTACTACCGCCAACATAAACATCAAAATGTTGCAGAGCTAAAATCAAAGCCAATGCTTCCTTTTCAATGACAGAGTAATTTAGCTGGTAAGCGTTGAATTTCTTAGAATAGAAGCTAACAGGTTTATCTATGCCCAGATTGTCCTCTGGCATTAGAACGGCCCCCGCCCCCACATGACTAGCATCAGTGTAGACTGTGAATGACCTGTCTAAGCGGGGAGCTGCAAGAACCGGAGCAGTACACAAGAGCTTTTTAGCCTGCTCAAATGCTTCTTGGCAAGCGGATGACCAGACAAATACACCGCTCCAGATTTTGAAGGAGGTAGAGGACCTACACAGTCTATTATCAAATGTTCAAACGGCTGGCTAATGGCCGGAAAGGGATACAATGGTGCTGGTTTCAACTTTTGATTAGGCTTGTCAGTTAACTGGCATGTATGACAAGTTTTGATAAATGCTGACACATCTCTCTTCATACGAGGCCAAAAGAAATGCCTAAGTAGTCTATCGTAAGTTTTTCTCACACCAGCATGTCCAGATTCATTATGCGCTACCTTTAACACTGACTGGCGAAGTTTCTCTGGCAACACAATTTGGAACACTGGTTCACCCACAAACCTTCCTTTATGTGACAGCCATTTTCTCACCAACAATGAGTCCTGCAGAAAATACCCACAAGCACTGTCAAACAGCTCCTCCTCTGGCCGTACCAATGGAAATATCTCCTTCAGATAGGCATCAGCCTGCTGTTCCGCAACCAGATCTGAACGGGTTATGGACAATGGAAAATCAGAAAGAGGTATCGAAAACTTTTCAGATACTTTTGTCTTAATTGAATCATTTAAATGAGATTTCTCTTTTAACTTAGCCATTGCACGGGTCACCGCACCCGCTGTAAAAACCTCTGGGAAGTCATGTTCACATTCATCAGCTTCCTCCGTTACCAAGGGAACAGAGGTCACCACTGCCGGCGGCGGCGGGACCCCAGCGCCGACCTTAGCACCCCCCAGGTCGTTGCCCAGGATCAGCGTCACACCCGGAATAGGCAGTGCTGGGCGCACAGCGAGCTTTGCTTCTCCCTGGAACAGTTCACATTTTAGGACAACATTATGCAAGGGAACCAACAAAATATTCATGTCTATGCCCCGGATAGGAACCTTATCACCAGTGTCAGAAACATTAGTTAAAGGGAGAACACCAGCTTGAATGAATGAATCAAAAGTCCCAGTGTCCCTCAAAATAGTTACCAGTACTTCTTCCCCACCCTGCACCAAAGACACAGTCCCCTGCATGATAAATGGACGGTAAGAATTCAGAGCTACAACCGATGTATCCTCATTTGAACCGAAAATAGGTGTAACACCAGTGGACACCGGACGAACTGGAGCTGCCGTAGCAACCCCTTTTGGTTCCCAATGACCCGCCTTAGGGGAATTTAACAAGAAGCAATCTTTTTTCCAGTGCCCCCATTTGTTACAGTGATGGCAAACGTTCCCCGAGTCACGCACATCCCTACTGTTGTTGGCGTTAGCTCTGGAATCAACAGGCAGAGGTTTATTAAATCGGCCATGCGACTCACTGGCAGCAACATAATTGCCACCGCCCGCTCTAAACTCTCCACGGTGCGTTAAGACAAAGTCATCTGCGAGCGCCGCCGCATCTGCTGCGTTGCGTGCTTTCTGCTCACTGATATATGTTGCCACACGAGCTGGAACAGAATCTTTGAACTGCTCCAAAATCATCAAATCTTGTAAGCCTTCGAAATCTTCCACCTCCGAGGCGTTACACCAGCGGTTAAAGCTCGTCGTCAAATCACGTGCAAATTCCAAATGACTTTGTCTGTCATGTTTCTTCCAAAATCGAAACCGCTGCCTATACGCCTCAGGAACGAGCTCGTATGACTTCAGTACCACCGCCTTAACACGGGCATACTCTTGACTGTCAGCCGCATTCATAGCCGAAAAAACCTCTTGCGCCCTGCCTGTTAAGACGCACTGCAGCATCAATGTGCGCGCCGAGTCAGGCCATTTACGCACATCTGCCACCCTCTCAAACATGGCAAAGAATGCCTCAGGATCACGTTCGGAAAACTTGGGCACCAGACGTAGATTGCCACTAATGTCAAACCCCCCTGCAGACCGTTCTGCAGGTTCTGAAAACACTTGTGCAGCCGCTGAAATCTTACCATCCCCTATCAAGTCCAATCTATTTTGCTCTACCTGCAACTTAGCCTGTTCTGTCTGCTGTTTCATTTTTTCAATAGCATACTCACTATCTAGCCTAAGTCGTTCCTGATCAGTTTGTAATTTCGCTTGCAAAATGATTAATTCTTTTTGTTGGTGGTCCCGATCAGTTTGTACTTTAGCTTGCAAAATGATTAATTCTTTTTGTTGGTCGAACGTCAACCCTGACATAGCTGCTGGTGAAGGCACCGCCATTGCGGCACCTACTGCGGGAGAAAGAGACGCCTCCTCTTTCTTATCCCGTTCCTCAGTTGAAACCGCTATACCACATAGCTCTCTTTTCAAGACTTCCAACAATGTCTCCTTTAACCTTCTATCACTAGCTTCAATTTTCAATCCAAAACGATCTGCAATGTTCAGCAACTGGTCTTTGGTGCATTGATTTAAGCGCTCCACCGAGGGAGACTGAACAACGTCATCCACTGTCACCATCCTGGGTATTGTGCGCTTTAAGAGCCTCCTAGCTGGCAAACCAAACAAAAAACAAACAAAATACAATACAAGTGTCCCCCTAGCCTATATAAACCCCAGCTAACTCCACCCTCTTCGTGTGCCGGTTGCGGGGGATTTCTACGCACTGAAGGCCACCGCAAAGGCCTAGCTCATACCAAAGGGGAGGAAAGGCAACCAATAACTGGCGACCCGCATGCCCCCCTTAGCCGTGCCCCCGAGTCGAGATATTCAGTACGAACTTCTCGCTACTGCCGCACCTGACGCACCTAGCCACCCCCCGGCCTAAACCAACGAGCTATTTTACCCAGGCAGCTAAGCGCACCTACCAGGGACACTTGTATCAACAAATACAAAAAAAAACCCAGCCAGGCAACTTTTGACGTCCCAAATGACGTTTACTTAGCTGCACAACTACCAGAAATAAACAACTCTCCAACCGCACAAAATGAACCAAA
>NC_070629.1:30899997-30924997 GCF_947347685.1 Pleuronectes platessa
GGAAGAAGTCCAGTCAGATACATGTATTGATGAGATATTAATATCTTTGATGAGTTAACGATGGAGAAGAGGAAGGAGAAGCTCTGTGTGTCATGTGACCCCGACCTTCTAGACCTATAGCAGCAGAACTGAGATCAGGTCTAAAACAAACCTGGACCGGCTCTGACTAGAAGCTTTATTGTAAAGGAAGGTTTGAATCCTCAACGTACAGAGGGAGTCTGCCTCCACAACTGAAGCTGAGATGATTCCACAGAGAGGAGCTTGATGCTGAAGCTCTGGCTCCTCCTCCTCCTCTAGAGACTTTAGGGACAACAGCCTGGATTCTGGGAGCTCAGGGCTCTAGTGGTGATAAGGTACGATGAGCTCTTTAAGGTTTGATGCTGTCATATTAGTAATGTAGGTGAGGAGGAGGATTTTAAATTCTAAATGTAACAGGAAGTCAGTGTAGTGAAGCTAACACAGGAGACATGTGGTCTCTGTCCCTGGTTCTCTTCAGGACACGTCCTGCAGCATTCAGGACAAACTGTAGAGTCTTTAACGACTTCCTGCTGGAGCCTGAGAAAAATAAATTACAATAATCACATCTGGATTAAAGACCTGGACTCGTTCTTCTGCGTCTTTTTGAGAAAGGACATGACTGATGCTTGAGATATAACGTATCATCTCATCATCAACTGTTCTTCTACCAGAAATAACGTTTAAATCCAGCATGTGATCAACTGACCAGGAGTCACTGACCAGGAGTCACCGACCAGGAGTCACCGACCAGGAGTCACTGTCCAGGAGTCACTGACCAGGAGTCACCGACCAGGAGTCACTGTCCAGGAGTCACTGACCAGGAGTCACCGACCAGGAGTCACTGGAGTCACTGACCAGGAGTCACTGTCCAGGAGTCACCGACCAGGAGTCACTGTCCAGGAGTCACTGACCAGGAGTCACCGACCAGGAGTCACTGTCCAGGAGTCACTGACCAGGAGTCACTGGAGTCACTGACCAGGAGTCACTGACCAGGAGTCACTGTCCAGGAGTCACCGACCAGGAGTCACTGGAGTCACTGACCAGGAGTCACTGACAAGGAGTCACTGACCAGGAGTCACTGTCCAGGAGTCACCGACCAGGAGTCACTGGAATCACTGACCAGGAGTCACCGACCAGGAGTCACCGACCAGGAGTCACTGACAAGGAGTCACTGACCAGGAGTCACTGGAGTCACTGACCAGGAGTCACTGTCCAGGAGTCACCGACCAGGAGTCACTGGAATCACTGACCAGGAGTCACTGGAGTCACTGACCAGGAGTCACTGTCCAGGAGTCACCGACCAGGAGTCACCGACCAGGAGTCACTGACAAGGAGTCACTGACCAGGAGTCACCGACCAGGAGTCACTGACAAGGAGTCACTGACCAGGAGTCACTGTCCAGGAGTCACTGGAATCACTGTCCAGGAGTCACTGACCAGGAGTCACCGACCAGGAGTCACTGGAGTCACTGACAAGGAGTCACTGACGAGGAGTCACCGACCAGGACTCACTGACGAGGAGTCACTGACAAGGAGTCACTGACCAGGAGTCACCGACCAGGAGTCACCGACCAGGACTCACTGGAGTCACTGACGAGGAGGCTCCGGCCCTCAAACTTCTGCGAGCAGCGGGAGGGAGGAGCCAAGACGACTGACACATAAATTGTCTGATTGATCAGTCGATTAATTTATAACGTTAATTAATCTGCAGCTGCTGTTGTCATGGAGAAGAAGGTGTGTGTGTGTGTGTGTGTGTGTGTGTGTGTGCATGATTCAAATAATCAAGTGAACAATTGACTAACAGGAAATTGATGAATACAATTATTTTATTCTATGAAAATCAAACAAACAACAGTTTCTTATGTTTAGACAAAAACATTTTCAGACCAAAAAATCATTAAAAAAGAATCGTCAGATTTATTGAACTCTGGTTATTGAGCAGAAACTATTACTGATTGTTTCTTTACCTTGAATAAATCTGATGTTTCTTAACTCTTAACTGTGTGTTATCATTTGTGAACTCGAGACTTGTTGACATGTAAAACACTGGATGTTCTGGGACTTTGGACTCACACTCACACACTAGGGTTGTATTGTAACACAAATACAACCCTTAACCCTCAAATGTTGTAAACTGTTGTGTCAATTGTTGTTTTGAACCGTCGTCCTGAGCAAGTTCTGAAATTTGGTTTGTTTGTTAAATATTCAGGCGGAAATAAAAACCTTCTACTTCACTGTGTTCCAGCTGCTATTACTCAACGTCAGTAGCACTTAGAGTGATTCTGACTTTGTTGTTACCTTTCAAAAGAGACCAAGATCATGCAAATGATTCAAGAACAGCTTTCAATTTACTTGGGTATTCCTCAGCCTCTTAAGAGGTTAAAGTAAAATGTGTGTATTGCTGAGCCTTGTTTTTATATGTGTACTGTGTTTTCAAATATCCATGATGTGTGTATTGTTGATTCCTAGAGAGAATCTGTCTGTATTCGTTAAAAAATCATCTGTTGTGTTGTTGGTAAAACCAGTTCAGATATGAAAAGTAGAATAAGTAATTTCATTCACAATATTAACATTAATGTCAGATTGTCTCTAAGTCCTCACATCTGGATCAATAGTTCAACATAACACGATCAGGACCCACTAATCTAGGTTCTTCTTAAAGAACGTCTCCAGATGTTAGTGGTCAGAGAACAGGTGCATGATGGGATACAGTGTGAGCAGGTCCGGTCCCCACAGGCGTGTCCTTGTCTTCAGGCTTCTTCTGACTCCTCTGAAACACAAAACCACACACACTCAGCTTTGTGTGTGTGTGTGTGTGTGTCTTACCTGCAGGTTCAGGTAGTGTTTGCGGGTCCTGCAGTGTGTGTGTGCGTGCTTGTGTTACCTGCAGGTTCAGGTAGTGTGTGCGTGTCCTGCAGTGTGTGTGTCGGGCTGTCGTCTCTCTTTGGAAAAACTTGTTGCAGAGTCGACACAGGAAACCAGACACAGGAACTACAAAACTACTTCCTGTTAAGACACAGACAGATTAAGTTTTTTCCTCCTTGTCAGCGCACACACACACACATACACACACACACACATACATACACACACACACAAACACACACGAGCATCCAGGTAAAAAAAAAAATAAAAATCATCACTCAGTTACACGAACTTGACCACAGGGGGCGACAGAGATTAACACAGCACATCACCCACCGTAAGTAGTGTGGGGGTTGTAGTCTTCAGTGTCAGCTGCCTGCAACACACACACACGCACACACACACACACGCACACGCACAAAATCAGTTTCATGGAATGTGTCCATGCAGAAAACGTGACATCATGACATCAGGTCACACCTCCAACACTTTCTCATCTGCTGCCTCATTTTTTCCATCACCCCCTTCTTCTTCTTCTTCTAGTTCTTCTTCTTCTTCTTCTTCTAGTTCTTCTTCTACTTCTTCTTCTACTTCCTCCTTCTCCCCCTCGAAGCAGCCGACAGCGTCCACTGTGATCAGCTCCTCCTCCTGCGCCTCCTGCTGGTGCACCTGGGCAGAGACATGATGTCATGTGATGCTGCGGCAGTGTGCAGTGTGTGTATAAGGGGGTCTCTGTGGACTCTACGGCGCCCCCTGCTGACCTTCTGTTTGTGTTCTGGAGACTTCATGTGTTCCACAAACTTCCGGGGCGTCCTGAAGTGACGTTTACACACGGGACAGAAGGGACGACACAGCTGCTTACACATCTGGATCACAGAGAGAATCATCAGCTAGCTATCGTATCGAACTTAGCTTGTAAAGCTAACGTGTTGCTAACGTGAGTGCTTGCTAACGGATGATGTCGCCCTCTGATGTCATCAGCCTCTCACCTTGTGGTGTTTTGTCTGTCGATGGACGATGACGTCATCACTGAAGTGAGTCTGGCAGGAGTCACACCAGCGCTGAGTGTGAGGCCGAGGCCCCCTGGAGGACGACAGGAGAACAGTCTGGTTCGTGTTGCTCCAGTGGGTGTGTGTGTGTGTGTGTGCGTGTGTTTTCATACCTGTCCTGCTTTGTGTGTGTGTTAAGGCCGATGGAGTGTGTGATCTCCTGAAGTTTCTTCATGTGCTCTGCTCCTGACATGTGTTCATGAAACACCTGAATACACACACACACACACACACACACACACACACACACACACACACACACACACACACACACACACACACACACACACACACACACACACACACACACACACACACACACACACACGTGGATGTGCTGTTCCTAATAAAGTGCTCACTGATTGTTTATACGAGTTGATTCTCACCTGTACAGAGCGACAGGTGAGGTTACACACGTGACAGTGGAGTCCACCTGTCTGTGTCTCTGCTGTCCTGTCTGTCTGTCCAAACTCTCTGCTCTCGCTGCTCCGCTGGATGGTGACCTTTAGTGACCCCACACTCTGCAGCTACACACACACACACACACACACACACACACACACACACACACACACACACACACACATATACACACACACATTAGAACATGTCACTCAGGTCACCACAGTGAAAACCTGGGACCGTGTCCTCACCTCAGCGGCTCTGCTGTCCTCACTAAGCCCTGCTGCCCCCAGCTGGTCGAGAGGGGGAACTCTGCAGGAGACACCATCTAATCACACACACACAGACACACACAGACACACACACACAGACACACACACACAGACACACACACAGACACACACAGAAGCTGCTTCAGACTGAGCTCCTCAGTTCTCTGGATCTTCTCTAGAGGATCCCACTCAGTTTGTCCTCCTCCTCCTGAGCTCCTGTATAAACTCTGTACGTGTTTATCGGTGTGAGAGAACTCACCTGGTGTCAAGCTGCTCTCATTGGCTGCCTGATCACATGACGTAGGGACCAGAGCAGACAACTCTGCGACTCTGAAGGAAAACGTTCGACACATGACAGATGATTGACGGATTAATAACCAATAAAAAAAGTATATCTATTCTGAAGTATTATTTCAAACTCTTTGTTATGAACTCTGTAGCCTCTAGGGGGCGCCAGCAGCAGCGTCCCTGACTGACCCATCCAGTCTGGCCCTCTTTGTCTCTCCTGAAGCTCCATCAGGTCCCAGGGCTCCCTGTGTAGTTGCTCTCTCTTCTTCTGTGGTGGTGGAGCTGCTGCAGTGCGGCCAGCTGTGAGCACTTCCTGTCCCTGAGCACGCCCACTGCCTGCCTGAACCCTTCAAACAGAAAGACACAGTGAAGTGGATCCATGAGAGCAGACGGGCAGCAGCGGGTTCTTTATGTACCTGCAACGAGGGCGGTCTCCTCTGTATGGAACCAGCATGGAATCGAACCTGCGCCACGCTGTTCCCTGCTGCAGGAAGAAAACACCTGCAGGAAGCACAGAGAGAGATCATGTTCAAGTGGCTCTGACCTTCATCAGTCTGAACCAGCTCATCCTCATCCTCACCTGTCTGTCCTCCGCTGCTGCTGCTTCACCATGACCACGACTGCACCAGCTCACCTTTGACCTCTGACCCTTAATGAACAGAAGCACAACGTCACCACTGTGTGATTTAAAGTAATAAACTAGTTACACAGTAAAGTAACTCAGTAGAGTAACAATCACATTACTGTTCAAATAAATACCTGTTTTACCATTTTCATTCTCCACCATCGAAACTAAACACACTTTAACTCAACTTAAAAAATAGTCGTTTCCATATAAATAACTCCGTTTCAATTTGATTACATTTTACCAGCGAAACCTCTTCGGTTTCTACCTTAACCTCAGTGGAAGACTTCAGTGAATTCAAACTAACTAAACGGATATTATCTAATTTACACATTACTGAACTTTGTCACCACAGCCGAATGTAAAAGTGGGGATGTTAGATTCATGAGCAGTTTTAGTTTATGTCAAATACAGAATCCT
This sequence comes from Pleuronectes platessa, assembly GCF_947347685.1. Lineage (NCBI taxonomy): Eukaryota > Metazoa > Chordata > Actinopteri > Pleuronectiformes > Pleuronectidae > Pleuronectes > Pleuronectes platessa. The sequence continues at coordinate 30,905,936 of NC_070629.1, forward strand.
CTTGCGTTAATTATCAAACAAACTTTAAATGTGCATATTTAAGGGTTCGGGTCTCGGTGGGTTAGCTTGCATGCTATCGCTAGCAGGATCAAGCGTCTCGTTTGAGTGAAGCGAACCGGAAGTGGGAGTTTGATCTGACCTGTTCACACAGTAAACATGAGTTGAATTCGATTTAATTATCGTTCATCTTACCGCAGAGCACAAGCTAATGCTAACTCAGCTACATGTCAACACAGGAAGGATCCGCAGTCTGAGCTGCTCTGTCGCCCCCTGGCGGCCTGGAGGAGACAGTCTGAGCTTCGTCATGTTTGTTCTTCTTCTTCTTCTCGGTTTATATTCATGTTTCATTCCATATTTAAAACAGACAGTGGCTCCAGAGACAGAATACAGATCTACAGTTGAATACAGAATACTAATCAGACCCCTCCCTGGCTGTGGTTTCTGACTGAATGGATTGACCACATGTGGCTTCACTTCCTCTGAGTGCTTCCTGCTGCTCGGTCATTTCCTGTGGTCGAGCAGCTTGAAGCGTCTCCCTGAGCAGCTCCTGAACATCTGTTATATTCTTTCAACGCAGTCAGAGAGACGCTGGGTCCGAGCTAACATGCTAACATGAACCTCCTGGGTCTCCCCCACATCCTTTAAATCTTCAGTAGACGAGTGTGAGACACGTTTCACTTCAGGACAAAACAGTTTTAATCTCTTTGAAAAGATCCAGTTGTAATCACTGACAGTAAGTATACCTCACACAGTGGACTCCACATCCCACAATGCATTGTGAGCACCAGTGTGCAACCGATGGTTACTATACAAGCAATGAAAGACACGTGCTGGTGTGAGGTGAGGAGAGAGGGAGAGAGAGAGAGAGAGAGAGAGAGAGAGAGAGAGAGAGAGAGAGAGAGAGAGAGAGAGAGAGAGAGAGAGAGAGAGAGAGAGAGAGAGAGAGAGAGAGAGAGAGAGAGAGAGAAGTGTCTCCGTCGTTCAGAGAACTTTTCAGTTTGAACTTCAGATACAATAACAAACCTTTAAGATACTTCAGAGAAAATACATAAACATCAGCTCAAATAAAATATAAGAATAAAAGCTACACAGCAAAGACCAGTATAGATACACACATTATCATTATAAAAAATATGAAATATAATAATATATATATATATATACATTCATCACCATCAGGTGACCTGAAGCTGAATCTGTCCTATTTCAGAGGGGCCACAGTCTCTGCTGGACGGCCAGACAGGAAGTCCCCTGTGGATCAGTAGGCGTCCAGCTCGTAGTCGTCCATCAGCTGCTTCATCTCGGAGACGCTGTTTGCCAGATAGGACGACAGCTCCTCTGAGAGAGAGACAGGTTCGATGTTAGTGTTCCTTTAAGACCAGGTGAAACATGTGTGTGTCCCTCTAAGAGCAGGTCAGGTGTAACTCTCACCTGTTCCCAGTACTCCCAGTACAGCGGAGGCGGAGGCAGATCCCAGGTGGTTACGGGCAATGCAGTGGTAGGTCCCAGAGTCTTCAGCCTCCACCAGTTCAATCTGCAGCCAACTGGACAGCTCGAACTTCAGAGGACCGCCCCGAGACTGTGAGACGGACAGAGAGGGACAGGAAGTCAGACATACAGACTGCTGGGGGGGGGGGGGGGGGGGTTGTTAGCAGAGCATCTGTACCTGGACAGAGATGTGTGGGTCGTCACCGGGCAGGACCACATCTCGCCCCTCCTTCCTCCACTCCACCAGCGCCATCGGGAACGCAAACACCTCGCACAGGAACACCAGGCTACTTCCTGTCCCGTCCACCTGACTGCGAGGACCAACCTTAATGACGGGGACTGAGAGACAGAGCAGATGTTCACACCTGTTCACACCTGTTCACACACCTGTTCACACACCTGTTCACACCTTTTAACAAACGCTCACAGAGAGGAACGTGTCATCTCCAGTCTGATGGTCTGATCCTCACATGGATCTGTTCTCTGTCTTCAGAAACCTTGTTTACCATCTACTTACTCTACTAGACGTTTAGTTTGGCCCATGTTCCATCTGCTAACATGGAGGAGGTGTGCTAACTGACTCATCAGCTGTTTTCAGACATGAACTGAAGCACTGACATGTTACTGACATGTTCCTCACATGTTCTGCAGGGTCTGTGTGTGAGAACAAATGTCTGAGTCAGTGTCTCTGGACGTGATCTGGATCTTCTCCTGCAGCCTCCTGGAAACATGTGTGAGACACAGACAGGTGTGATGCAGACAGACAGGTGAGACACAGACAGGTGTGATCCAGACAGACAGGTGAGACACAGACAGGTGAGACACAGACAGGTGAGACACAGACAGGTGTGATGCAGACAGACAGGTGAGACACAGACAGGTGTGATGCAGACAGACAGGTGAGACTCAGACAGATGTGATGCAGACAGACAGGTGAGACACAGACAGGTGTGATGCAGACATGTGAGACACAGACAGGTGAGACACAGACAGGTGTGATGCAGACAGACAGGTGAGACTCAGACAGGTGTGATGCAGACAGACAGGTGAGACACAGACAGGTGTGATGCAGACAGACAGGTGAGACACAGACAGGTGAGACACAGACAGGTGTGATGCAGACAGACAGGTGAGACACAGACAGGTGTGATGCATACAGTTAGGTGAGACACAGACAGGTGTGATGCAGACAGACAGGTGAGACTCAGACAGGTGTGATGCAGACACACAGGTGAGACACAGACAGGTGAGACACAGACAGGTGTGATGCAGACAGACAGGTGAGACTCAGACATGTGAGACTCAGACAGGTGTGATGCAGACAGACAGGTGAGACACAGACAGGTGTGATGCAGACAGACAGGTGACACACAGACAGGTGTGATGCAGACAGAGAGGTGACACACAGACAGGTGTGATGCAGACAGACAGGTGTGATGCAGACAGACAGGTGTGATGCAGACAGACAGGTGAGACTCAGACAGGTGTGATGCAGACAGACAGGTGAGACTCAGACAGGTGTGATGCAGACAGGTGTGATGCAGCCAGACATGTGAGACACAGACAGGTGTGATGCAGACAGACAGGTGAGACACAGACAGGTGAGACACAGACAGGTGTGATGCAGACAGACAGGTGAGACACAGACAGGTGAGACACAGACAGGTGTGATGCAGACAGACATGTGAGACACAGACAGGTGTGATGCAGACAGACAGGTGAGACTCAGACAGATGTGATACAGACATGTGAGACTCAGACAGGTGTGATGCAGACAGACATGTGAGACACAGACAGGTGTGATGCATACAGTTAGGTGAGACACAGACAGGTGTGATGCAGACAGACAGGTGAGACTCAGACAGGTGAGACACAGACAGGTGTGATGCAGACAGGTGAGACTCAGACAGGTGTGATGCAGACAGACATGTGAGACACAGACAGGTGAGACACAGACAGGTGAGACACAGACAGGTGTGATGCAGACAGACATGTGAGACACAGACAGGTGTGATGCAGACAGACAGGTGAGACTCAGACAGGTGTGATGTAGACAGACATGTGAGACACAGACAGATGTGATACAGACAGGTGAGACACCGACAGGTGTGATGCAGACAGACAGGTGAGACACAGACAGGTGTGATGCAGACAGACAGGTGTGATGCAGACAGACAGGTGAGACACAGACAGGTGTGATGCAGATGGACAGGTGAGACACAGACAGGTGTGATGCAGACAGACAGGTGTGATGCAGACAGACAGGTAAGACACAGACAGGTGTGATGCAGACAGACAGGTGAGACTCAGACAGGTGTGATGCAGACAGACAGGTGAGACTCAGACAGGTGTGATGCAGACAGGTGTGATGCAGACAGACATGTGAGACACAGACAGGTGAGACACAGACAGGTGTGATGCAGACAGACATGTGAGACACAGACAGATGTGATACAGACAGGTGAGACACCGACAGGTGTGATGCAGACAGACAGGTGAGACACAGACAGGTGTGATGCAGACAGACAGGTGTGATGCAGACAGACAGGTGAGACACAGACAGGTGTGATGCAGACGGACAGGTGAGACACAGACAGGTGTGATGCAGACAGACAGGTGTGATGCAGACAGACAGGTAAGACACAGACAGGTGTGATGCAGACGGACAGGTGAGACACAGACAGGTGTGATGCAGACAGACAGGTGTGATGCAGACAGACAGGTAAGACACAGACAGGTGTGATGCAGACAGACAGGTGAGACACAGACAGGTGTGATGCAGACAGACAGGTGAGTGACCTGTCTTGCAGGGGCCCCTCCCCTGGGCGGTGAGCTCTGGTCTGGAGGACACCTCCTCTCTGAACTGACACATGTTCATGTATGTTCTTCCATCAGAACCACACACGACCTCCAGCTGTTCACAGACACACACCTGTTCATCTTCATCCTCATCCTCCCCCACTCCTCCTCCTCCTCCTCCTCCTCCTCTCTGACACCGCAGCCCGGTCCCGCACAGCCCGTAGAACACGCTCCGGTTCCCCAGGTCGCAGTCTTGTCCCTCCAGGTTCCCGCACTCCGGACAGCAGCCGCAGGGGCCCCGGACCAGCCCGGCCCTGCAGCCGCGGGGCTCCGGGCACAGGTCCGCCTCACACGGGCCGCAGCCTCCTGGCCCGTCGCCCCGCGGCTCGGGCTCCAGCAGCGGGTCGCTCAGGGAGGGCAGGCCGGGCGGCGCGGTGCTCAGGGCGGGCAGCTGGTTGGGGAAGGCCCGGCTTGTGTTGAGGGTCAGACACAGACCGAGGAGAACCAGTCCCCGGATCTTCATGGTTCTAACCCGGTCTGTGGGACCAGCTCTGCGGGAACAGCCGCTTCTCTGTCCGGGGACACGAGAGACAACAACCCGGACTGAGAACCGAGGACGGTCCGGTCTGTCTGAGAACTTCAGAGCCGTCACTGGCACTCCTGTTCCCGCAGAGGACCGGGACAGACAGCGGGATAGAGACCGAGACAGACACTGTACAGAGACCGAGACAGACAGCGGGACAGAGACAGACACCGGGACAGACACCGGGACAGAGACAGACACCGGGACAGAGACCGGGACAGACACCGGGACAGAGACAGACACCGGGACAGACACCGGGACAGAGACAGACACCGGGACAGACACCGGGACAGAGACCGGGACAGACACCGGGACAGAGACAGACACCGGGACAGACACCGGGACAGACAGCGGGACAGAGACAGACAGCGGGACAGAGACAGACACCGGGACAGACACCGGGACAGAGACAGACACCGGGACAGACACCGGGACAGAGACCGGGACAGACAGCGGGACAGAGACAGACACCGGGACAGACACCGGGACAGACACCGGGACAGAGACAGACACCGGGACAGACACCGGGACAGAGACCGGGACAGACAAAGCAACAGAGACTGAAAAAACTGAGAGAAATTAAAGTCAAGAGTTTGTTAAAAAAGTGAGAAAAACTTTTCTATGGTCCAGTTGTAGTCCAGGATCAGAACCAGGATCAGGACCAGGATCAGGATCAGAACCAGGACCAACAGTCTGGGGTTTAAATAGCTGAGTCGCTCGCGCTGCTTCACCGCAGACTGACACGCGACAACAGAGTCAAGTTACCAAAATACAAGAAGACACTTCCGTTCAAGCCCTTCAAAATAAATGAACTCTAACGCCAGTTTGAAATAGGTGGAGGTTGGAGTTCTCTGCAGACTCAGATACAGACCCACTGGTTTAACACCTGAAACCAGTAGAAGCTGTTTGAGAAACACGTTCTGAGCGTCGTCACGTAACATCATTGATTCATAATCTAATATCTGATTGATTGGTTCATGAATTTGAGATCACTGCAAACTTTTGCCCCAGGGCCCCTAAGGAGGTTGATCCGGTCCTGCTGGTTTCAGTGTTCACTAACTTCAGAGAAATAAAAACATTTATTCACTTGAACTTTACAAGAGTGAGATCTGTCTTTTCAAAACGCTGAATGTTGCTGGAACAGATTTACATTAGATATTTTAATTTCATTTTGAAGACAAGACTCTTATTTCCGCCCCTGTTGTTTCAGCTGCTTGCGCAACAGCTACTGAGTGTAACCCCCCCCCCCCCATCCCCCCTCCAGACTGACAGATGTCAAACTCATCAAGTCTGGAGAGGTTCTCATGGTTCTCCAGGTGGTTCAGGGTTCTCCACGTGGGTCAGGGTTCTTCAGGTGGTTCGGGGTTCTCCAGGTGGTTCAGGGTTCTCCAGGTGGTTCAGGGTTCTCCAGGTGGGTCGGGGTTCTCCAGGTGGTTCGGGGTTCTCCAGGTGGTTCAGGGTTCTCCAGGTGGGTCGGGGTTCTCCAGGTGGGTCAGGGTTCTCCAGCTGGTTCAGGGTTCTCCAGGTGGGTCAGGGTTCTCCAGGTGGGTCGGGGTTCTCCAGGTGGGTCGGGGTTCTCCAGGTGGGTCAGGGTTCTCCAGGTGGGTCAGGGTTCTCCAGGTGGGTCGGGGTTCTCCAGGTGGTTCAGGGTTCTCCAGGTGGGTCAGGGTTCTCCAGGTGGGTCAGGGTTCTCCAGGTGGTTCAGGGTTCTCCAGGTGGTTCAGGGTTCTCCAGGTGGGTCAGGGTTCTCCAGGTGGTTCAGGGTTCACTGATCTCACGCAGTCAGCTAAATGTCAGGATTAGTATCAGAAGAAGTTATTACAAACTCACACGTGCTGTTAATCTTCCTCCATGTTGTCATCTAGTAAATGAAAAGTCAGATCTAGAGTCAGACTGTGGATATGAAGCTGTTAATATCAGATCTGTTGAATCACTACAGAACACTTACTGTGAATGAGCCTGAAGTTTGTGTGAAGCCTCTGACTCACTGACCTCATCAACTCTGTTCATTCTTCTTTATTAGTGTTCAGACACTTGAGTTTAACAGATGATTGTTGAATATCAACCAATTAGAAACATGAGCAGGACCACCAGCAGGGGGCGACAACGAGAGGAGTCTGAGATTCACTTTGTTTGATTTTCCCTCCGTCATCTTTTGATGAGATCAAACCTTTAGATTTTTGTTTAGTTTCCCCAGAAATCAGGTTGGTTAACTGTCACAAAGAAGAAGAAGAAGAAGAAGAAGAAGAAGAAGAAGAAGAAGAAGAAGAAGAAGAAGAAGAAACCATAGGGCTTGATTTTGATGTGTCCTCCTCCTCTTCATCCTCCTCTTCATTATTAGCTCTTAGGATACCATGCTGCTGCGTCTCCATGTCTACAGGTGTCTGTTTGTATTTTCAAATCAAATATAACAACAACAATATAAATTATGATGATATAATAATTCTGTCCAGCCATAAACCGCTAGCTCTCCCAACAGGAAGTTCTCTGGTTCTTTATTTCTTATAGTAACATATATATAAATTAATGTTTTATATTTGAACTGTATTTATTCAGTTTAAACAGAAGAGGTGAATATTGTTTATCGTCCTATTTAGTTTTACCTTCTGTTATGATTTCATTACACGTTGAGGTCAAAGGTCGTTGAGTCAGGAGACAAAATGAAAGGACAGTGCGAGTTTGACTCTTTATGTTGGATGATAAACAGCAGAAGAGTCGGCGGCTACATATCGTCAGAGGAACACAAACAAAACAAATAAGCATTTGTGTCGGGGGGGACTTCTTCTTCTACAGTTTCAGTGTTCACGAGACAGGAAAGTGAAAACAGCATCACGTCTGTGTAGAGCGTTTAACCTCTGACCTCAGTTTCTACAGCAACACAGATTCTATACAAACATCTTTTTCTATAAACCAATGAAAATAAAATCATAAAACTGTGACATCATCAGAAAGCGTCAGCCGGAGCTGCAGACACATACTCACTTTATAAAACCTGATTTATTTTGAATCTTTATTATAATGATTCATGTTCCTGGTTGAATCCTGAATCCACATCCAGAGCTATTGGCAGCTGTTAACGACCAATCAATTCCCTCCGCAGCTCGACGTGTTAACTGGACACACGTTAACACGAGGAATCAAACCTGTGACGTCGGTTTCACTCGAGATTTATAATTATGTATGAATCAAAGCTGCAGTGAAAATAACTAAAAACTCAGTTTCTGCCTCTGGTGTAGACGAACAAACTGAAATAATAACAATAAGAAGAAGAAGCTCCCAGTTCTAAATGTGTGGTCGTCCTCTGATCATTAAAGTTCATATTCTGCACAGGAACAAGACGCTGGTTTGATAAAGTGAGTCGTGGAGCAGCTCCTCTTCAGAGAGGGAACCTGAGAACGTCACTGAGAACAATCAAAGTAACTGAGTACATTTACTCAGTACAAATACTTCAGTATTTTCTCTCTGTGCTACATGACACTTCAACACAGTTACTGACACCTGCTGGTTATACGTGGAAATTATGACATTTCAATAAAAGCTTTTAAAAGTAAAAAAGAGAAATCACAGTAACTGAAGCTTCTCAGAGTAACAGAGTATTTTACTGTTCTCTGGTGTTTGTTCTTACTTCACCACGTTCATTAATAATGTTCATCACCTGATTCAATCTGTAGCGTTTCATTTTAATGCAGAAACTCTGACGAGAAACACGTTGCACATAACACGTTAGAAATATAAACAGCTATAAATATAATGAATTATAAACATGATTAATAATGAATAAAAAGAGATATTAACATGAAATCACAAATGTGAGTGTGTGACGAGGATAAAAACGCTTCATGTCTCAGGGTTTTAATATGAATATAAAAATAATCTTAATTTCGAATAACTTTCAATTCAAAATAAAAGTCCTCAGAGGTTTGTTTTATTCATTCTATCATAATATTTTTTATTAAAATTGCGTTCATCACTAAATATATTTCTAATATTGATTGGTTAATGATATTCACTTAATTTTAATAATCAATACACTACACAAAATAAGATTCATCAAAAGACGAATGTTGTTTCACAACTTTAACAATGAGACGAAATGTTTATTTATATGTTTGACAGATAAATACTAATAAAAATAATAACTATATTTATATTTTGTAACTTTTCTATTATGTGAATACAGCCTCGGAGGTTTAACTGCTCAGAAAGATTTCATTAGTGAGTTTAGGGGCCGAAAAGACGTCTGATATTAGCATTAGCATTAGCTGTGTCTACACTGTAGTTAAAGTTAGCTTTGTCTGTAGCATTAGCTTCAGCCATGTTGGTCTATAACACACAAGCACTTCCTGACATTAGCCTCCCATCTGGAGCATTAGCATTAGCTGTGTTAACACTGTAGTTACATCTGGAACATTAGCATTAGCATTAGCTGTGATGGTCTTGTTACATGTGATTAGCCTGGATTAGCTAAACCAGGCATCATGTCAGTCAGTTAACATTCAGTCATTGTATTGGTAGCTACAGTTAGCCATGGCTAGTACATCACAGTTAGAGCTAACAGTGTTTTACTTAATAAATCCTATTATCAATTATTACGTAGTTTCATGTTTAAAAATCAAAGATAACTACTGTTAGCATTAGATGGTGGATTCGTTTAAGTCACAGCATTGTGTTGATTTAATGAATCGGAATGAGTTGCTACATTAGCATCAGTGTTAGCGTTACTCAGAATATAACTTGTTCATACTCCTGGAACCAGCTGCTAACATCCATTTTGTTTTTGGTCCGATAAAGAAAATGTCAGTTTATTCGTTGAAAACTGATCAAAACGTTTCCCTGTTTAGAATTTTTATATTTTCTTACACACAACTACTTTTTATTGTCACGTTCCTCTGATTCTATGCAGATGATTTAGTATCTAAAATATGAATCTATGTCCTAAGTTTCTTGATGAAGTGATCAATATAGAAACTGAGGGACAATCGATCATCGTCTGTTCTCAGTGCAGCTCTCGGCTCTTTGATTATTTTCATTCACGTGTTGTGTTTTTGCAGAACGACAGGATTAATAATCTGGATTCATTATCAGTATTTAAATGAGGGTTGATTAATCATGTAAATGAACAGTGCTAATTAGCAGTGATTGATTAGAGGATCAATTACCAGGGTTAGTCAACAGGCTGATTACACATGGTCAGTTTCTGCTGTTGGCAGTGAAGTGGAGCTCATCACAGACCGACCTCAGGAGCAGTGGAGCACTGACTACATTTCCCAGCTTGCACTGGGACTGGGAGTGCAGAGGGTGTAGTGGTGGATTCTCTAGGACAGGAGGTAATTTATAAAACTATAAAATATTTCGATCTACACGTTCATGCTTTAAACTTTAACGTCACTAAACAGATGAAATCATGTTTTTAATATTGATGATGAATCGAACCAATAAAATGTCTTGTGTCATTCAAACTATCTGACGTTCAACTACAACCTGAAAATATATTCTTTCAACATCAATAGTCTTTGATGAGAAACATCTTCTTAAACTTTATTAATCAAAATATAAACTAAATACAAACTTTATTCATTAATACAATAAATAACACTAGGGGATGGGGGGTGTAAGCGAGATGAACCAAATGGTTCCTTCCTGTCCCAGAGGCTCCACCCACCTCCAACACTCGGATAAGTGATCTGGTTCCTGATGATCGGGATCCTGATCGACAGGAACCTGTTCATCAGGTTCCTGATCTAAACCAACAGGTTCCTGATGATCAGGATCCTGATGAACAGGTTCCTGATGATCAGGATCCTGAAGATTAGGATCCTGATGATCAGGATCCTGATCTTCAGGTTCCTGATCTAAACCAACAGGTTCCTTGTTGATGAGATCCTGATAAAAAGCTTCCTGGTCGTCAAGGTCCTTGATTGACAGGTTCCTGATCAATACATTTTTTGCGTTTTTGTTTGGACCAACTGTCTGTGTCAGATTTAACACGTCCAGGAGGAAGGCGTCGCCAGCAGATCAAGCTTTTGATAAATAAGTGCAATCAATCAGTGTGACAGACAGGAACTGTACAACATCACAGACACCTACCACAAGAAAACCAGTCCTTTCAAAATAAAACTCCCTAAGGACAGCAGAGGCTGACGGCTACAAGCGGAGCAAGGCGACTGTGTCATTTGAGTGGTTTAGGTCTACAGATGCTGTGTGTGTGTGTGTGTGTGTGAGTGTGTGTGTGTGAGTGTGTATGTGTGTGTGAGTGTGTGTGTGTGTGTGTGTGAGTGTGTATGTGTGTGTGAGGCTCAGCAGTAGCAGTGAAGTTCTCTCTCTCTTTCTCTCTCTCAGACCACGGTGCTGACGGAGGGATCTGATAGGTTGAGCTGGCCGGTGATGTCAGTCGGGTACGGCTACAAGTAGAGAGGAAACATACACATTAATTAATCTCTCACACACACACACACACACACACACACACACACACACACACACACACACTCACAGATCTGCTGTTTAACGTTATCTCTGGGTCTTGTTTTGGTTCCATTTAGGATCTTAGAACCTTGGTTCTACCCAGAGAACCCATGTTCCTCTCAGTTCTGAGAGGAACCTTGGTACTGAAGGAGGCCTCGTTAGCAGTAAGGTGCTGCGTCACATGACCAGACCTCACTCGGTGTCTCTCGTCTGCAGCAGAATGAGGCGCGCCCTCGACATCATCGCGGTTCTCTTGAGAAAACCAGATGTTTCCATGTTTCCACTTTAATCTCAGAAACATTTAAAGATAAGGTTTAATGACTGGAACCTGTTTGAGGACGTGAAGTGAAACAACCTCAGATTTAACTTGTGAATCAATTGTTAAACTTTTCTTTGTCACATGACAAAAAACTGAATCTTTTTGAATTGTCAAACAAAACGAGACACTTGGGGACGTTGCCTTTGACTGTGTGAAATTATAAACATCTAATAATAATAAAACATTAAATGATTCATTGTGAAACTTCTTTTACTGCTTCTTTGACTCTACATTATTCATTTGAAACGTTCATTCTGCTGCTGAGTGAGTATTGTTTGGTGTAATGTCTCTTTAACCAGGACGGCCGCTCTGCTAGTGAATTAAACATCGTCTCCGTCATGTGATCTGAACTCAGATCAGCTCGGCTCCCGGGAACATTCAATCTTTCATGTGTCGGCTCTGAACAGCAGCAGATGAGCAAGGTAGCGCAGGGACACAGGGTTGCCTGTTCAACTCCCACAGTGTCTGATCCTTGTTATGAATTATTTATGATTTCTGTCATGTTAAACAGCTTGTGAGTAAATGGTACTTATACTTTACTCAGGTACTTTGACACTACTAAACTACCTAGAGGATTGTTTATCAAGTGTCGGTTTATCATCTACCTGAGAGATGTTGGTTTTTACAGTACGAGTCGAAGTGATGGACCTAAAAGAAGTTTCAGTTTGGGCCCGGGTTGTGCTCTGTCACTTTCTGTCCTAAATTAAATCATACGATAGGTGCACACACGGTAAGACTCAGTACGGACAGCAGCTCACTAATGCTCAATGTACTCACCAATACTATACTTGAGAATAAACAATAATATTGATGATATAAGAATACTATTCTCGCCAATACTCATTAATTCCAATCACTATTATACTCTGTAATACTCACCAAAACTATAATCACTCATAATCACCATTGCTCGTTGTACTCACCAGTACTATGCCTGCTGATACCATCCATTCTCACAAATACTTTACCTACTAATACTAATCACCCAAACTATACTAGTCAAAGCTCGCTTATACTCACAATACTCAACAAATATATCCTCGTCGATATTTAATGATATGAGCTCATACTCACTACTTACTATACTCAAAACTAATCCGTCCTAATAATTACTACTGGTTACTAGTACTGACCATTTTTAACCAATACCCCTTAATACCAATAACATAAATATTAACTATTAATTATTTGTTCGTAATAATAATAATAATAATTAATAATAATAATAATAAGGAACACTTACTCCACATCATATGTGATATGCGTTAATATAAACCATATTGATACTATATATCATTTTATACAATAATACTGTCTTTTGCACACTCTTTTCTACATATTCTTACACTCATAGTATATTATATTATCTATTGTATCGTCAAATACTTATATTTATACCCGTACTATATATCATATATTATATCATACTCTTTGTATATTCTTTGTATATATAAGTCTATATACACATATTTATACATGTGTACATGTTATTATTATTATTATTATTATATTTACTATAATTATTATATATACTGTTGCCGCCATTATTACTATATACTGCTATTATAGTGGTATAATTACTATCATATATAAATATATATTATGTTATACTATATACTATATATACTGTACTATTTTTTATAGACTGTCTAACAATAACATTACCATCATATCATCAGTACTATTACCATCATCTGCCACTGCACCTTATCTACCTATTTATCTTGTGTTTCTGTTTTTTATTCTTTCTACCTCAATATTTTTTTATTTTATTCTATTGTACTTTATTGTATTCAAATGTACCGGCTGCTATGACGACTTAATTTCCCTTCGGGGATGAATAAAGTAATCTATCTATCTATCTATCTAATACTCAAATACAAATATTCACTAATGCTAGCCCATATTTATGATACTCACGGATACTCATTGATATTCCCTGTACCTATTAATAATCCCATTACGCACTTATATTTGTTACTAATCACTAATATTCATTCCAATAATTACTTTACTCATTAACATTAACTCATATTCACTTTACTCAATAATAATCAATATACTCAATAAAATTACTTTGCTATAATCACTACAACAATTATTAACTAATACTCACTATACTCACGAGTGCTCATTATGTGCTACACTTATTACTTCCTCATATGCACTCACTAATCCCACAAAAACTCAGTTACATTAAGTAATGTTCACTATACTGACTAATATAATATTTATTAAATAATTATTAAAATCACTATACTAACTAAAAATCACTGATGCTCATTCATAATCACTACAATCTATTCACAAATACTCATTATTACTCAGGAGTACTCATGTATCATTTCAATAGCTATAGATTGTTTGCTTGTTTGTTTAATGTAGTATAATGTAGTGTAGTTTGTGTATGTGTTTGTGTTTACAGTCTGGTGACTCCCATCTGTTCACTGTAGCTGCAGATTATATAACTGCCTGAACAGCAAGTGAGCATGTGTGTGTGTGAGTGAGTGTGTGTGTGTGTGTGTGTGTGTGTGAGTGAGTGAGTGTGTATGTATGTGTGAGTGAGTGTGAGCGTGTGTGTGTGATTGTGTGTTTGTGTATGTATGTGTGAGTGAGTGTGAGTGTTCTGGAGAACTGGTTCAGATGAAGAGATGCTTCAGTCTGTTTCACTGTCACAGACACACACTCAGTGCAGCAGGTAAATTAACAACACAAGGCTCCAACTCACAAATCAACCAATCACATCAAAGGAAACAAATCAGGGGTAGGTGGTGGGGGGGGGGGGGTGCACAGATGGCGGATTAGCATGGGTGTGTGTTGTCGTGTGTGAGTGTGTGTGTGTTTGTGTGTGTTGAGAACATAGAACAGAGGGGCAGCAGGACATGGATGAAGGTCACATGATGTGTTTGACCTTTGACCTGTCACAGGGTCGAGCTGAGTATCAGAATCAATCTGTTATTAAAGTTTAGTTTTGTCATTAAAAAAACAAAATGTTTGTCTGCTGAAAAATAAAAACTGTCACCTTGAAAAAATGTGTCGTCTTTATAGTTCTATGTTTTATTATTTAAAGGGGACATATTATGAAAACTCCACTTTTGTAGTGCTCCTACACGTTAATTTGTGTATCTGGCATGTCCACCTTCCCAAAAACTCTGGAAAAAAAACAACTCCGCCATTTGTTGTGGTCATAGTCTCGCTACATGGCCTTGGACCCCCCCCCCCCACCATCATCTCACCGGCTCCGGGGAGAGACGGAGGTCAAACAGGTCAACCTGAGGAGGGCTGTTTTAGACAGGGTCAAAAGCTGCTGTTTTAAATGATCCTTGTGGTATTTTGACCAAAATATGTTACAGACATTTCATTAAGACCCCAAGGAGCCATATCAACTGTGGTGAAATGGGCATACGATGAGTCCTTTAAAGTGATTTATTGAATCTTTGGTCTGAAGCTGATGAATCTAGCGGGTGCAGCCCAGTCGTAGCTGCTAACGTTAACCTGTAACTCTGATGGCCTCCGGGACCGACTCATGATCAAGGACATGGAAGCAGAAGCACGTGGTTAGCCATCACTATTCTATGGAGGGGAAAAAACATTTATTACCATCTGCCTCCTGTTTTTTGATGCTCAGAACTTTAACCACCAGAACAGAAATAGTACACTACCAAAATAAAAGCAGGCTGGAATAAGAAGCGATGATGATTAAGAATGTGGTCTGTGGCTGTTTCTGGATCACACAGATAATTATCACAGGCCTGAGGCCACATGATGGTTGTGCTGATCTCTCTGTGTTTAATCTAAAAATCATTGTTTCCTCTAACAGCTCTCTCTGAGCTGAGACTGTCTCATGTGCTAACTCCTCACCTGAACACTCTGCTGTTTGAAGTGCTAATCCTCCTCTGCTAGATGCTAGCCTGTAGCGGCTACTGTTTGAAGTGCTAATCCAGAAAGAGAACTGATGATTAATAATGTGAGGCCATCTGCTGACGAGGCGGGAAAACATGAGGAGCAACGACTTCACACAGAAATAATCTGTGTTCTTTCTGCTCTGTGGGAAACCGTCGACTTCCTCTGCCTGAGTGAACTCTGGTTGGTCGTCATCATCTCTATTTAAAGTCATTCATTGTCTCCTCCTGTCAGGAACCGTCATGTTGATGAAGGACATCATCATGGTAATAAACCAACGCCAGGAAAGGTAAACTAATGCCATCAAACAAACTTATGACATCACACAGAGACGTTAACATCAGTAAAATAATCTACAGAATAATTCAACTCAAACATAGAAAATGTTATGAACTCAGGTTTCAGTGGAGTCCAGTTTAGAAGAGGAGAGGAGGAGAGGAGGAGAGGAGGAGAGGAGGAGAGGAGGAGAGGAGGAGAGGAGGAGAGGAGGAGAGGAGGAGAGAGTACCTGCAGGTTCTTCCTCCACACATTCACAGCAGCGAAGGCGAGCTGCATCTGTTTCCTTCGAGCATCTTTGTGACGTTTGTAAGCGATTTCGATGAAGATGAGGAAGATCCCAGCAACGATGCCTCCAGCTACCAGCATGAACACACCTGAGGAGGGAGAGGTCATCATCTTCACCATCATCTTCACCATCATCATCATCATCATCATCATCATCATCATCATCTTCACCATCATCATCATCATCACCATCATCATCATCATCATCTTCACCATCATCATCATCATCACCATCATCATCATCATCACCATCATCATCATCTTCACCATCATCATCATCATCATCATCTTCACCATCATCATCATCATCATCATCATCATCATCATCATCATCTTCACCATCATCATCATCATCACCATCATCATCATCTTCACCATCACCACCACCATCATCATCATCATCATCATCATCATCATCATCATCATCTTCACCATCATCATCATCATCATCATCATCATCATCATCATCATCATCATCTTCACCATCATCATCATCATCATCATCATCATCTTCACCATCATCATCATCATCACCATCATCATCTTCACCATCATCATCTTCACCATCATCATCTTCACCATCATCATCATCATCATCATCATCATCATCATCACCATCATCATCATCTACACCATCATCATCATCCTCATCATCGTCAGCTTCACCATCATCATCATCATCATCATCATCATCATCATCATCATCATCACCACCACCATCATCATCATCATCATCACCATCCCCACCACCATCATCCTCATCATCATCACCACCACCATCATCATCATCATCATCATCATCATCATCATCATCATCATCATCATCATCTTCACCATCATCATCATCATCATCATCATCATCTTCACCATCATCACCATCATCATCACCATCATCATCATCATCATCACCATCATCATCATCATCATCACCACCACCATCATCATCATCATCATCATCATCATCATCATCATCTTCACCATCATCATCATCATCATCATCATCATCATCATCATCATCTTCACCATCATCACCACCACCATCATCATCATCATCATCACCACCACCATCATCATCATCATCATCACCATCATCATCACCATCATCATCACCATCATCATCATCATCATCACCATCATCATCATCATCATCATCACCACCGCCATCATCATCATCATCATCCTCATCATCACCATCATCATCACCATCATCACCATCACCACCATCATCCTCATCATCATTATCACCATCATCATCACCATCATCACCATCACCACCATCATCCTCATCATCATCATCACCACCGCCATCATCATCATCACCATCATCATCATCATCATCATCTTCACCATCATCCTCATCATCACCATCATCATCATCCTCATCATCACCATCACCACCACCATCATCATCCTCCTCTTCCTACCTGCCATGTTCTCGAAGGTGAGCGTGGCGGGGGCGTTGCTCCTGGAGTCACACTCCTGGTAACGAACCCAGGTCTTGTCTAGATCCTCCATGAAGCCGTTCTCATGAGAACTGAACAGAGTCAACATCGTTCACACGTAAGAAGGACGTCAGGACGTGAACAGGTCCAGTCAACATATTACGGTGTCATAGTATTTTTATGTATAGTATCAGTCGACCTCATGGTTCTGTAGGTTTGTTCTACCTGAGAATAGCTAGAGACACGTTCTGTTTCCATGGACTGTCTTTTCTCATTCCAATCCCGAATCCAGAACGGAAGAACAGCTCTCCTGTCGTCACCAGGTCACACTTCTGAGACGCCTCGAACTCCAACACAGCGCTGTCCCAGATGAAGGCATGGAGCAGACTACAGGAGGGGACAGACATCAGGAGGGAGGGAGTTACGGAGGACGCAGGGACAGTAGGACAGATCCCACCTGTGAGGTGTTTGTGGAGAGGATGAGGAGCCTACTTGTCTCTGACGGCCTGGATGGCCTCAGCAGCGCTCTCGTAGTTATGTTTCTCCATGTGTCTGTACATGGTGCTCAGCTCCACCTGCCGTCTGAAGTAGATATCCACCGAGCTCTGCTTCACTGTGGCGTAGATGAACTTATCTGACGGGTTACGCAGCTGAAACAGAACAGGGTGAGGAATGAACTGACCTCCACCACACAACATGAAGTGACATGAAGACTCATGAAGAGTCATGAAGAGTCGTCTGGAGTCCTGAATGCCCTGGAGCTTTTTGAACAGATAGGTAGAAGTGTGAAGGGTCTTGAGTTGTGGTGAAGCATCATGGAGTCTGTCTTGTGATGCCTAGCGGCCATTTCAGGGCCCAGAATCCTCCCAGAGAGATGTGGGGAATTTCAAATGAAACAAAGAACAGCAGAGCGTGACCGAATCGGCCCCTGGGAGAGTGTGCGCCCCCCCCCCCCCCCTCCACTGCCGATGACATCATAATTACCCTGGGGTCGTTGATGCCAGTGATGCGCTCCTCAGGCCGGTCCAGCACCAGGAAGGCTGCCAGGTTGGCAGTGTACGATGCTACGATGATCATAGCAAACCCCGCCCACACCATACCCAGAATCCTCGCTGAGAAACTTCTGGGAGCTCCTGCACAGAGGAGGGAGGGGCGTCAGTTACATGCCATATGGAGGAGTGGAGGATGGATAGAGGAGAGGTGGATGGACGGAGGAGAGGTGGATGGACGGAGGAGAGGTGGATGGACAGAGGAGAGGGTGGATGGACAGAGGAGAGGTGGATGGACAGAGGACAGGTGGATGGACAGAGGAGAGGTGGATGGACAGAGGAGAGGTGGATGGACAGACGAGAGGTGGATGGACAGAGGAGAGGTGGATGGACGGAGGAGAGGTGGATGGACAGAGGAGAGGTGGATGGACGGAGGAGAGGTGGATGGACGGAGGAGAGGTGGATGGACAGAGGAGAGGTGGATGGACGGAGGAGAGGTGGATGGACAGA
>NC_070629.1:30927866-30947866 GCF_947347685.1 Pleuronectes platessa
AACAGTTTCAGTAGGAGTTGAGATGTGTGTTAACCTGGAATGGTCCCGTTGGGTCCGGTGCAGATCACCTTCTTGATCAGGACCCCGTTCACTGTGTACTCCTCCTTGCACGTCCCGTCGCTCTTTGTCGGCTTCACGTACACAAACGGCTCCTGATGGATCGTGACAATCTGAACACACACGCACACACGTTACACAACCCGGGGACTAACTAACGAGCTGCATAACATAAACTTAAATCTCACCATCAAATACTGTTAAAACCACCATTTCATTCATTTGTCAGAGGGCGGACAGGGGCCTGGTGCCCCCCCCCCCCCCCCGATCTGTCAGCCTCTTGTATTTCTAGTTCATATGAAAACATGACGAAGGTTTGACAACTGAAACCAAAGTGACTGTTAGAGTCTTCTTCTAAAAAATCTATTAAATGGAATAGAATCGGATATCTTAATAATTTATTTTTTATTTATTTATTATAATATTTTATACAGAGATATTTTTTATATATTTCAGTAACAGATGTTTGAGGCGTAGCTGTGACTGTACCTTCAGTTTAGTGGACATCTGGTACCCGACTGGTTTCTCTGTCTCTCCTCCAGGCCAGATGATCTTCCTCTGAGGGTTCATCACAACCTGAGACACACACACAGGTTGTCGTGTTGTTTCAGGCAGGTCTCAGTGTGTCACCACGACTGGATGATAGCATCAGTACTGAAGAGGTACATGCATATTTGAAGAGGCAGGAGATGAACACTCACACACTTATCTCTCTGTAGTTGTGAGGACACTCATTGACATAGTGCATACCCTAGCCGCTAGCCCCCCCCTTAACCTAATTTTACTTACAATAATGCTATTGAACCCTAATCGCTCTATTGAAAGACATGCACACACACAATCCAGACAAACTGTCCTGGTCTCATTGAACGTTCCTCTTCCGAGACACGAGGAGGACGGCTGCTGACGTCCATCAGGTATAGAAGCAGGCGTAAGGTCATTTGAAACCAGCTGTTCTCTACCTGGGATCCATTGAAGACTCCGACCTGGACCAGGCGGCCTGGTTTCTGGTAGTTCAGAATGCCGTAGGTGGCGAAACGGCGGTCGCCATCGTCGTTGAACTCAATCCGCCCAGTCAGACCGTCAGGGTACTTTGATGACATCAGCACCCTGAGGAGCCAATCAGAGAGAAGAAGAGTCCCAGTCAGCTAAGGGGAAATCTGTCTTCTTTTGGGCTAGGGATTTGATTTAGATTTTTAACATGAGGTTACGTGACTTTGAGTAAGAACAGGTCACATGATGCTGTGGCTGTGACAGAGTGTGACACTGGACATAAACAAACATGATTCAACTCGACCTGACGCTCTATATAGGTCAGTCAGAGAGGAGGAGGACGCTCTATGACTGTCGTGTGGACATTGGACCAGTGAAGCGTCTCTGACTCTGAGCTTTTATCTCCGGTTGAAGCTGGAGGAAGTGGCTCCGCTCGGAGGATTAGAAACACAAACTGATAAACCCATGAATGCAACGCGGCCACGCAGGCTTCTTCACCCACGGATCAGTTGTTGGAGTGTTCCCTGGCTGAGCCCACATCCGGTCACACAAAAAGCTACTTGACTCTTAATATTAGTCTCAAAATCAGTTGTATCGTGTCTGAGGGCAGAAGTGAAGGTGAAACAGGTGCCGCACATTTAACTCTCATGATGTTATCCATATGTTTTCTACAGGAAGTAAACAGGAAATGAAACAAATGGACCAGACTGAAGCTAAAAGTTACCAGAGGACAATGAGTCGTCAGGCCTGACCTCTGACCTGTGACCTGCGGGTGCTACTGACCGTTTGAAGAGCGGCCCGGTCCTCCAGATGTTGGTGTTTCCCACGCAGCCCCGCGGCGGCTCCGTGATGTTCTCCTTCTCAAACAGCTCTTGCAGAGATTGAGCCACAACCGACACGGCGTCCGCGATGTGAGCCGACTCGTTCTTACCATTAATGAGCTGGAGGCCCAGCAGGCCTGCAGACACACACACACACACACACACACACACATGCGCACACACACACACACACACGAACACACACACACACACACACACACACACACACACACACACACAGAAGGGAGTTACACTGGCTGCAGACTGAAGACGCCCTCATTCATACAGACAAGTTAATTAAAACATCTCACACACTTAATTTTACAGATGTAATTAAAGAGTTTTGTGTAATTCAAACACACACACACACACACTCGGGGCTTCAGGCGTCAGGTCAGTGTTAAGTACTACCAAAGTGCATGCTGGGAGTTCACTCTGAGAATCCCAGCCGTTCGTCTCAGGACAGAAAAGCTTGGTTATGAACTGAGTGGTGTTTTCCTTCAGCAGGAACTCGTCACACATGTCCTCCAGCCGACCCACAACATTTTTGCTAACACTGTTAGCATTAAAACCACTGGAACACAACAACAGGCTAAAGTCTCACCATCCTAACGACTGGTACAGATGCTAACAGATGTAAACATGGAAGTAGCAGCCAGCAACACTACCGTTCCCTCCCAAACTTATATTTGCTACCACTAAGTACAATGACCATTAAGGATTACATGAAATTAAAACTACCGATGTTTCAACTTCCCTCCAGAATTACAGCTAGCTAATGTCCCTCACTGAAACGAATGGAGCAGCTAGCTAAGCCTCGCTCCACAGGAGAGAGCTAGCGAACACACTGTCCTGAAACTGCAGAGAATGACAAGCTGAAACTTCCTGCTACAGTTAGCATCCTGTATCTGAAAGGCTGGGTACAAGCTGTCCTCGCTAGCACCACATTAGCTCTTGTCTCTCCCTGACGCACCATGTTATAAACAATACTCCTGAGCTCTCTTCAGCTCTTTCAAAGGGAAGAGTTCACCGGAGCATCGTAGCGTTTACACCGAGGAATGCTAACAATGCTAGCAGGCAGCTGAAGGACGTTTTCCTCATGAAGTGACAAATGTCTGGTGAAGAAAAACAACATAGAGAATCCATAACGTCACAGTGTCTCTGTTCAGGGACTCGTTTCAGACGCAGCCTTTATGATGTTAATTACATGTTGAGTTATATAATAACCTGTGGAACGCCTCAGAGATATGATGCTCTCATCTGACCTCTGAGGTCAAGCTGCTGAAGGGGAACAGATGTTGTTCCAGAAGTAGATTTGTGGAGACGAGCAGGTTTACGAACACGGCTCTTTCTGGGGATTCATTTCATGGCAGCTGTAGTTTTTCAGAAACTATTTATCAATATTTGATGAACTGTAAAATGGTGAAGGACTCAGCGTCTCATAGCTACAGTGGTTAGTGGTTTCAAGAGATTTCTCAGGGAGAGATTGAAGACTGAGATGTTATAAGGAGACAATAAGGAGAATAAACCTTCACACCACTGACGAGCTGAACCTCTCTGTAGGTCACCATATGTATAAATAGCTGTACCCTGTGTGTGCTGGCAGTTCACTACACTGTGTAATAAGTGTATTCATTATAAATCATGTCAAACAGCTGATTTACATCAGGTCTGGTTCTGTCATTTCCTTTCTTTTAATCCGACTGAACTGACCTTAGTTTATTTCATCATTTGAGTCAGAGTTCGATATATCAGATAAACAGTAGAGATGAAAATGTGAGATTGCGTCGTGACACAAAGGCTTTGATCTGAAACCGTTCCCCTGAAAAGAAAGCTCCTCTAACAGAGACAAAGCAGCTCAGGATTATTTTCAGAGTTCAGTCTTGCTGCACTTTAATGGATGATGAATTATTTTTGACACATCTGGAGACTGGTGGGAACAGATGTGTCAAAAATAACACATCATTTCTAAGAGTGCAGCAGCTGGCAGGTGAGGATGTTTTCTCAAACAAAAAGCCACAGCAACAGAGCGGGGGGGGGGGGGGGGGGGGCGATTACCCAGCAGCCAGAGGGACGGACACGCCTGCTGATCCTTCATCAGCTCATCACATTCAAACTCTCAGCAGTGATGGAAAATAAATCAGAAATTACATTTAAAACTTCCTGTGTGTGTCTGCTGAAGATCTGAGCTGATTCATGACAGTGAAGGGAAATGTTGTGTTACTGGCCAAAAGTGTGTGGACAGACAAACACTGCAGAAGGTACAATGAAAATAAAAGTCATGTGACTGAACTGACTTGGTTTTTCATGTATAGAAACTTTAAATGTCCGTAGAGTGAAGCTGTGCATCACATGTTCATCTGGCTGACTGTGTAATCAGCTGAATCAATTAACTCCGCCCCCATGCTCCATGTTGCAGTGGGCGGGGCCTTCCTTGACCAATGGTAAAGGGCAAAGCATCAAGCAGGAAGCAGCGGCGGCATCTTACCAGTGTGTGTTCAGACATACATCAAGGTAACCGCGGTGACACAAGCCCTTTATCACCCCCCCCCCCCACATAATCAAACCTGCATTAAGCTCAACCCCTCCCCTCCCCCGTATAGCAGCACATGTTATTGGCTACTGTGAGAACGGGCAGACGGTGGGCGGATGACACACACTATAGAAAATGAAACAAACAAAAGATGTTAGACACATTTAAAGCCACAGTTACAATGAGGCAGAGAAGAAGGTCGTGGTTCAGAACCTTTAAACACGTGTTTCTGTGTTTAAACGTTCAACCAGCGTCAGAAGAAACCAGAGAGGAACACACCAGGACGCTGAGAAGCTAACTGATGATGATGAGGATGAGCTTCTTCATTGGAGACCTACAGCAAGAGAGAGAGAGAGAGAGAGAGAGAGAGAGAGAGAGAGAGAGAGAGAGAGAGAGAGCACTGCTTCCATCCAATCACCTTGACCATGTCTGAAACAGCTGGTTTTGACCTTCTCACGACACCTCAGTGATGATCTAAAGTCTGACTGCCAGACACAACTCACTGTCCAGTGAAGGAGAATGAATCAGCTGTTTGCAGTGAACTGAGGATGAAGAGAGAATGAATCAACCATCAAATTGTCTTCAGGACGTGTGTGTGTCACTGAGTCTGATCACGTGTGTTTCATGTGTGTGATCAGAGTTATGATTCTTTTCTGATGCTATGTACAGAAATATAACACTGAGGGTTTGAAGTCCTTCTAATATCCAGACTGTAAAAGTCTCCTACAACATCCTGACAACTTGGCACAACATACTGATGCTGTCACAAACACATTGTTTAAAAACCTGTTTACTGCAGTAAAAACACTTTCAGATTAAATCTAATTAAAAATAATAACTGAACATTCTTAACACCCAGTTAGTGTCATCCAGATCTGTAGCTTCTTCAGGAGAGTTTAACCTTGGATGGTTAAAATATTATGGCTGAAAATCAGAATCTTTGTTCAGAAAATGATGGATGGGATTTATACTTCTTGTTCAACTCCAAAACCACTGCTAAAGCCTAAATACAGTTTGCCCAAACAGCCCATCATCATAACCACTCAGCTTCATCAACGCAACCCAACTTATTGAATCCATTCTGATTAACAAAAAACTCTTCTGATCGTGTGTATTTATAAATCACCTCCGATTCTTCTGTGGTTATCTACTTATCAACTTCTCTCTTACTGTTAACAGAAATGTTTTTAAACTCCAAAAGCTCATCATGAAACTGACGTGAGTGTAAATATAGAAACAGAATAAGTCAACAGACGTACACAGCTCCTGGAGACTTTCATGTAATTTTATCTGCAGATTGGTGTCACTGTGCTGCTCAGTTTAACATCAGTGAAGCCCATCAATCAATCAATCAATCAATCAATCAACCAATCAATCAACCAATCAGACTGAGGTTTGGATGGAAGCAGAGCTGAGACGCAGAGTGGGGAAGGTTAGTGAGGAGAGAGGAGCAGAGTGGGACCTACCGTCTGGAGCTTCACTCAGAGCTTTGCCAGTCATCTCTCTCTCTCCCACCATCCAGACGTAACCAGAGCCGGTCATGTTGAGCTGACGAGCTGCTTTATAGACGGCAGCCGCCTCGTCCTCACTGAAAACACACAAACACACACCTGAAGCTGCTGGTTCCACGTCTTCTATTCAGACTGTATCATTATTTATATTACTAATATATACAGACAATACATAATATATATACTTTCAACCAATCAGGAGTCAGTGTCAGCTGTCAATCATGACGACTCCTGTTTTTGCATCATCAAACAACATAATAATAATAATTAAACCCAAATCCAAACTGATCAGAAACACTTGAACCATCATCATTGAGATAAAAATGACCGAAATGACAGAAACATCTTTGACAAACATTTATTTAATGTCTAACTGGATTTTTTAGTTTGGTCCATGTCCCATCTGTTAACATGGAGGAGGTCTAGGGGGGTTGAATAGGTGTTTTAGCTGCAGTTAGCGACGACTCACATCACTGTGATATAAAGGCATTTGTGAATTTCGTGAGTGAGGCACAAAGAGTTAAAACATTTAAAACTTTTTATCTCTGTCCAGTGAATCTTACTCCAAATGAGTTGATTAAAAATGTTTGGCTAAAACACAACCCCACAGGATTACTTGAAGAATGTGATACACCATTTAACAACGCTGAAAACGGGACTTGACTTCTTCTAAACTCATGAACAGTTGATGTTTTAGAGAAACAGGAATCTCACCCACAGGGTTTCCACAGCCCCACAGGGTTTAGCCTTTGCAAGTGCAAAGTAGACGGGAAGTTCATCACAGCCAATTCAACGCTCCCACCTCTCATTTAAAATATCTCAGTGGCCAATGATTTATGCCAGCTCATTAGCAAAGACCAGCTATGAAAATGATTCAGCGCTGTGACAGACAACATCACGGAAAACATTACTGAGCTGTTTGGAACTCACAACACAGATAAATAAAAGAGCCTATTACTCAGCCAGCCACCAGGGGGTGATTGAGATGATTTAGCTTCACTTTCGGGAGCCCTCCATCTTTATTTACAGCCAAAGTCACCAAGGGAACCACGTCGAACCCACAGCTGGTGAACACCTATGAACACCTTGGACACCTTAGGCGAGAGGCGGTGGAGTAGTGGCAGAAACGTGGACTATGGGCAGAAAAGGTCTCTGGTTCGACTCCACGGAGAAAAAACAAAAAGACGAACCTGGATTGATCTGTCCAAAAATACAAGAGGATTCTCCCTACCCTGTTTAGTTCCCCTGAGCAAGGCACCTTACTCCCCCAACATCTGCTCCCCGGGCGCCGTACATGGTCGCTCACTGATCTGTGTGTCCTGCACCAGATGGGTCAAAAGCAGAGGTTACATTTCCCTACCTGAATGAGTGTGCATGTCTGTGCATGTGTTTGGGATCTTAATCTTAGCCACCAGGAAGAGAGTGGACAGCCAGTTACTTAGGGTGTCCAAAACGTCCCTCTCCTCAGCGACCCTTTACAGGTCCTGCCTGAGCATCCTGAGCTGCTCCCAGGCATGATGGGATATTCTATGCAGGAGGTTCCTGATCAGATGACCAAGCAACCTCAATGGTCCGATTCCATTCAGAGAAGCTGGAGCTCGACTCCGAGCTCCCTCTTGACGTCCAGACAGGCCATGTATAAAGCTACTGAGCACAGGTGAGGGTCTGAACATAGATCAACTGGCAAATCTAAAGTTGTGTCTTTTGGCTCAGTATAATGTTATATTCAAATGCCTACAGCCCCACTGATGCTGCACTGAACCTCCTGTCCATCTCCCACTCCATCTGACCCTGAGCCCCTTACACTCCTTCAGCTGGGGTAGAAACTCGTCCCCCACCAGGAGAGAGAAATCCACAGTTGGCAGTTGTCTAATAATTAATGTTTCTCAGTCTTGAGAAAAACAGATGTTAATGTCAAGGAGACAAACAGATTTAGTTAATATAAAGTTGTGAAGCAGTAGCTTCAACCCAATAGAAACCAGCCCAGTTGGGAGAAACCCTAATTCCCAATCAAACGCCTGGTAACAACCAGTAAAACCAGCTGGGAACCAGGATGAATATCTGTTTTGTACCAACCTGGCAGAGAGGATGATGACTCGAGCCTCCAGGTCTCTGGCCTCCAGCAGTAGAGATGTCAGGTTGGTGTCCTGGCTGAACAGCAGCACCTTCTCTGCCTGAAGGACCAACGTGCAGGGCCACAGGGAGCATCGTGGAATAATGAGAAACATGGCACAGCACCACAGAACACATCGTAGGACATTGTTAACTCAGAACCATCAAGATCTCCTCCCATTTAAACAACCTGTCCCCCACCCCTTCCCGAAACCCAGCCTCGACCATGCTCCCTCTTACCCACGCTACCATGGGCGGAGGGGGGCGGGGCCAATAAACGGACACAAAGTGTTGGAGATCTGCTGAACTGAAAGAAAACTCAAAGTTGAAGCTTGACTACAACGGAGGAGGGGCAGAAAGTTGTGCGTGGTGTGTTGGCGCATGCAAACTGAGGCGCTTTCAAGACTCCAACCAACCAACCAATCAGGGACGTGCATGTTAGAGAGCGCTGATGCAACCGCAAACTAAAAAAAAGATTTGAGTGAAGAGAAGGAGGGGAGGAGGGAGGCGAGGAGTACAGGATCAGGGGGGGGGGGGGGGGGGGGGGGAGTGGTTCATTTCCCCAAAGAAAGAGAAAAGGAGGTTTGATGTTGCAGAGGAGGGAGAGGATCCTGCTGGTGTTCCTCAGACCTGCAGACAGAGCCAAGCCTCAGCCTGACCACATGCAACCTTCACATGGAACTCAGAGAGGAGGAAGAGGGGGAGTGGGGGGGGGGAGAGGGAGGGCGTCTCTGCTAGCGAGTGTGGACCCATTCCCAGTGTGCAGGACTCATGAGAAATCAAAAGAAAGAGATGGTGGAGGACAGACGTGCCACCAGGATAAGAGTCTATCTCTGGAGCTGGAACTGGGCGGGGCTGGTGTGTTGGGCCTCTACTGGGCGAGCTCAGAGAGTTGTTGGGCGGCGTGCATCATGTGACCATGCAAGTTTATACCTTGGGTGTTCTCCTGAAGTCAAAGCTGTGTTGGTCGAGGTTTTCATAGTTCCTGTTTTTAGTCTGATGGGTAATGTGCACAGAGAAAATATGCAGACACAGAAGAAGATTATAGACAGTCCGAGAAAATGAGGTAAAGCATACAACACATGATGAGAGCTTCTAGTCAGGAGGCTGGAGGGACATGCAGACACACCACCGACTGTCCACTGTCCACCTGTCCACTGGCTGTCCACCTGTCTGCTGGCTGTCCAACTGTCCATCTGTCCACTCTCTGTCCACCTGTTGAATGTCTGTCCACCCGCCCACTGTCTATCCAACTGTCAACTGTCCACTTGTCTGTCCACCTGTCCATTGTCTGTCCAACTGTCCAGTGTCCACTTGTCTGTCCACCTGTCCATTGTCTGTCCAACTGTCCACTTGTCTGTCCACCTGTCCATTGTCTGTCCAACTGTCCAGTGTCCACTTGTCTGTCCACCTGTCCATTGTCTGTCCAACTGTCCACTGTCCACTTGTCTGTCCACCTGTCCAATGTCTGTCTAACTGTCCACCTCTCCACTTGTCTGTCCACCCGCCCACTGTCTGTCCAACTGTCCAGTGTCCACTTGTCTGGCCACCTGTCCAATGTCTGTCCAACTGTCCACTGTCCACTTGTCTGTCCACCTGTCCAATGTCTGTCTAACTGTCCACCTCTCCACTTGTCTGTCCACCCGCCCACTGTCTGTCCAACTGTCCAGTGTCCACTTGTCTGTCCACCTGTCCAATGTCTGTCTAACTGTCCACCTGTCCACTTGTCAGTCCACCTGTCCAATGTCTGTCCAACTGTCCACTGTCCACTTGTCTGTCCACCTGTCCAATGTCTGTCTAACTGTCCACCTGTCCACTTGTCAGTCCACCTGTCCAATGTCTGTCCAACTTTCCACTGTCTGTCCACCTTTCCACTGTCTGTCCACCTGGCAACTGTCCACCTGTAAATCGGTTCACCTATATGTTTACCCAAGTGTCCGTCCACCTGTACATCTGACCACCTGTACGTTTGCCCATCTGGCTGTCCAACTGTCTGTCCAACTACACATCTGTCTACCTATATATCTGTCCACCTGTCTGTCCACCTATCTGTCCAGCTGTTTGTCCACTTGTCTGTCCATAGGTCCACCTGTCCACTGTCAATCCACCTGTCTGTCTGTTTTCAGTTACTATGTTGTCTCATATCTCATATGTGGAATATTTTTAAAACATGTTTCACTAGTACTTCATGTACTGTAGCATGAACACAGTAAGATATAATGGGGAAAAAATGTTGGTAAAGACGTGAGTCCAGCTGCGATATTTAATTTTAGAAGGCGCCTGGAAAGACAGCTACTGATGAATAACTGTGACCTGTGTTTATTTTGGGAGATGAGCTCAGATCTGCTGCTGTGAACAGATCAGTGGTTTATTTTTAGAGCTGAGAACACAGAAGAAAAATTCACCGTAAACCTGTCAAAGTCTGATCCTGGACAACAAACATGTTTTATTTTAGTTCGATGCTCTGTATGAACTCTACATGAAAAGATTTAAAACTAAATCATCTGTCTGTTCTCTCCAAAGACGTTTCAGACAACTGACCGTATGTCCAGAATAAGGTTAGCCTAGCTTAGCAAAAAGACTAACTCCATTTAACAACCTAATGAAATGTGATTTAAACTAGCTAGCTTACTGTAAGAACACAGTTCAAACACTGTTAGCCCCTAAAGCTAACTATAGAGAATTGATAGCTCAGTCAATCAGCACAGTTAGCATATGCTATCAGCAGAGCTGCCAACTCTCACGCTTCCGCCGTGTGACACACGCTTTTGCATGTTTTCACACGCACTCACGCCACACATCCAATTTCTCACGCCAAAAAAAACCTGGATCTTTGAAGTGAAGCGCATGACTAAATCTATTTTAACTTGTTGACGAGACGAGACGAAAATGTTGGTGGTTGACTAAGTCACGATCATTTTTTAAAACATCATCGTATCAGGCCGTCATGAAGTACCAGGAGCGGGCGAGTGTGTGTGTGTGTGTGTGTGTGTGTGTGTGCCCCAGATAGCGCACCGGTCCCGAGGCTCCGCCCCCCGCCCCGCGCACTCGCTCAGAGACACAAGACCAGAGCTCGTTCACGTGAAGGAGCTGGTCACTGACTCACCGGCTGCTCAGTGGAAACAGTGAAAACACAGAGTTTCTCTGGTCTCAGCTGATCAGAGCTCAGCGTCTTGATCAGAGCAGAAGCTGCAGTTGGTTTCTACCAAGCTGCAGTTTCTGTGTCCGCCTCCAGCCTGACCTGCTCTCACTTTTCGTTTAAATATTTCGCCAACTAAAATATATATTTTTAAGCTATTAGGCTGCAGCTATATGTTTTTATTTATTTAAAAATAGGGTACTTCTTATTTCATACATTTTCCACAAATACGGGGAGGACTCAAATAGCCCTACAAAGGTCTGTGTTTAATTTATTTCAAAGTAGGCCGACACTTGCCTGTGTATTTTCTTCTCTTCATAAGCGTTTGGTTTTTCCTTTGTTGTAACAGGTAAAAATATCAATCAAATGTCAACAGTTTTCTTTATTGTTGTTCGATAATTTCATAAATGCAACAAACCATAGTTTAGTATAGTATAACTTTATATAAAACTTTATTAGCTTTGTTATCAAATATGTTTTGCGGCTCCAGACAAATTTTATTTTGGGGAAGAGGGTCCATTGTGTTGCTTAAAAAGGCTACTGTTTAAGCACTTTATTCGTTGCACTTTTTTGTCTGATGGAAAGTGTGGTGGGAGGCGAACATAAATCATTAACTGCTCTTAAGAATACAATTATTTAAAATATAGGTTAGGTTTCAGTTCAGAATTAGTTGAAAACCATTGTAATCAAAATGTCAATCAACCTACCTTGGTCAAATCTTAAACAAAGGTCTATTAATTAGGCTATATTGTGGTCATTGAGGCACAACAATAGTTTTCTGGTTGAATGTTCAGCTCAAGGCTAGAAGGCCCTACAAGTCATGATCAGAGGAACATGAATCAGAAGAAGTTCAGGTATTGCACATCTTTAGCATACCACCCAAACATCCACTAGAATGCAGGAAACAACATCTACTTAAACCAACATTTCCTGGGGGGGGGGCCTTCAGCTATGTCTTTGCGTCAAAGAATGTAACCAATGTTGTCCATCTCCAGTCGGCCGCTCCTATCAACGACTTCGGGCCCCAAAGGCCACCAGCATGCAGCGAACAACATGGATACAACGCCAAATTCCAACAATTCCCTGATATTTGAGCCACCAACGTGTGTGGCTGTGTGCGCGGCAAAATGTTGGTCACCCCCGACAAAATCTCACTCCAAGGTTTTTTGAAAAGTTGGCAGCTCTGTATCAGTTTGATAAATATCAGCATTGTAGCCTCACTCTATCAAAACAGAAAAATAAACACGAATGCTAAAAATGTAGCTCATGTAGCACAAACAGTTTGTTCCTCTGTGCACTAGCTGTCTATTTCTATTGTTTCTGATTTTTATTCCCAAACTGCTATTTTATTACTTGGACTAAAAAACGACTTTGTCTACAGTCCATATCTACCATCTCTAAAGCGATTCACATTGAAGTTTATGTTTAGCCGTTAGCTCTGTATGCTAGCTGTTACCTGTGGCCTCATTAAGGGACCGCATCCGCCGAATGACTCTGTCAAAAAGAGGGCGGGGCCTCTGGAGGTTGAGCTGTAGTTGAATTTTCTTCACTATTTGCTGCTATTATAGTTTTTCATCCATATATTTGTATATATTTTTGACACTTCCATATCTTGACTAGAGAGACGAGCCTCTTACAGTTTCATTGGACCTACGTATAATCACAACGTTGAATCTTTGAGTCTTGAATGTCTCTGTGTCCCCGGCTCCATCAGCTCGGTCAAGTGAGCAGCGAGCTCGTTAGGACCCGTCTGTCAGATCCATTTGAAGGAGCCTTTGAAACGGGCAAGCCAAATCGTACCACTGTCTTTAAATGCAGCGTCTGAACTGGGACAAAGCTACTGTCCATCTTAGCTTTGTCTTTCTGTGGAGTTAATCAGCCTGTCCAGTTGTGTTATATTATTGAAGAAACACGCACAACTAACTCAGCAGTGTCCTGACTCAACACCTCAACACATTCTCTAACACAAACCGTGTCTGATCCGAACCCTAACCCTCTTTTATTCCAAAGTTAGCAGGTTTTTCAGACATTACTTTCTCACATCTCGCAGTATTGCCTGATTGGTGCGTTCACTTTTCCATCACTGTCAATCAGAGCCGATGAAGAGTTTAAGTTCTGCTTCCTCATATGAGTTCATCAGACCAACTCTAGGACAAAGCTCTAACAACATCTACAGGAGGAAGAGGGTAAAAAGGTTTTAAATGTTGTAAATGTCCTGGAACACTCTGGAACAAGCTTCTCACACAAAAACACAAACATCAGTAAACAACAAGCTTCTATTTTCTTTCTAAATGAACTGCAGCTCATTATAAGCCTCCTCCCATATTCCAGGTCAGTGAAGTTTAATCTGCTCTGAGCCGAGGATGAACCGATCTGTCAGGAAATGTCCTCTGATGTTGAGCCGGCGGGCGGCGGAGCGTCCCATTAGTCCCCAAACCACTCCGAACATTCATCTCATTAAATTTACATCCGCAGTCCCTGAACACCACACACACAAACACACGTTGGTACTGCTATCTTCGTGAGGACATTGGCCCCGCACACCGAACCTTAGCCATCAAACTTAAATACCTAACCCTAACCGAAACCTAAAACCAGGTCATAACCCTCAAACTGTTCATTGAAAGAGTGAGGACCAGTCAAATGTCCTCACTCTGTAGGTCTATGCTTAAAATGGTCCTCACAAAGAAATAAGTACAGGAACACACAGACACACACACAATGTAACAAATTGTGTTATATTCTCACAAGTCTGTAAAATACCAACTGTGTTTTAAGAAAACCTATGCTCTGAACCAGAGACGTTGTGACAGTGACGCTCACTGGGACGTGACACTCACTGACAGGGGAGTGTCACGTCCCAGTGGACGCTCACTGGGACGTGACACTCACTGACAGGTGACCTCCAGAGACAGAAGGCCTGTGATTGATTAGCAAGAGCCCGCTGGCTAGCATGTTAGCAGGTAGCTTTGGGCTTACACGTTAGCAGCCACCGAGTCTAGAAAGGGAACATATCATTACAAAGCGTGGATTCATTTTAAGGTTTGAAATCTGTTTTACTTTATGGATTAAAACAACGTTCACTGTGAAGCCATTGCAGTTAGCCACATGCTAGCTCGTAGCTCGTCGTGTCGCCGGCTCGTACAGTCGAGGGATCACTTGAAGTTAATGGATGAATACAGAGCGTGAGCTGCTGCTGTGATGTTTATTACATTATGAATCACAAATGTTTAATTCAGAAACTCACCTACTTTAACTCGTGTGCTGTAATATTCATGTCTCCTATAATATTCATGAAGGTCTTTGGCTCAAACTGTGAAACAGGAAGTCACATTTAAACTTCACTAAACTGTCCTTCTCTTCATTATGAAATATTGTACACTCTTTTCTTTTTCTTATTTTGAGGCTCAGGGTTAAAACGTTTTTTTGTTGTTGTTAAATATCCAGAGTTCCTGAGGTTCCACACCAGAGAAGAGACGGACGTGTGGACAGACGGTGGGACAGAGACACAGACAGGTGGTCGAACAGCTGGGACAGAAGCTCCGACTCAGTGTCCAGCTGATGAAACCAGACAACAGACGGAGGTGAAGAACAGAGAGATGACACGACGGAAAGAGAGAGACAGAGACAAATAGACAGAGACAGAGAGAGAGAGAGAGAGAGAGAGAGAGAGAGACAGAGAGAAAAGAGAGAGAAAAGAGAGAGACAGAGAGAGAAAGAGAGAGACAGAGACAGAGACAGAGACAGAGTGAGGACAGAGACAAAGAGACAGAGACAGAGACAGAGAGACATAGAGAGAGAAGAGAGTGAGAGAGAGAGAGAGAAAGAGAGAGAGATAGAGAGAGAGAGAGAGACAGAGACAAAGAGACAGAGACAGAGACAGAGAGACATAGAGAGAGAGAGAGACAGAGACAAAGAGACAGAGACAGAGAGAGAGAGACAGACAGAGAGCGACAGAGAGAGAGAGAGACAGAGACATAGACAGATAGAGAGAGAGAGAAAAGAGAGAGAGAGACAGACAGAGAGAGAGACAGACAGAGAGAGAGAGACAGAGAGAGAGAGAGACAGACAGAGAGAGAGAGTGACAGATAGAGACAGAGACAGAGAGAGACAGATAGAGACAGAGACAGAGACAGAGAGACAGACAGAGAGAGAGAGACAGAGACAGAGACAGAGACAGAGAGAGACAGAGAGAGAGAGAGACAGATAGAGACAGAGACAGAGACAGAGACAGACAGAGACAGAGACAGAGAGACAGACAGAGAGAGAGAGACAGAGACAGAGAGAGACAGAGAGAGAGAGAGACAGATAGAGACAGAGACAGAGACAGATAGAGACAGATAGAGACAGAGACAGAGAGAGACAGAGAGAGAGAGAGACAGAGACAGAGAGAGACAGATAGAGACAGAGACAGAGACAGAGAGAGACAGAGAGAGAGAGAGACAGATAGAGACAGAGACAGAGACAGATAGAGACAGACAGAGACAGAGACAGAGACAGAGAGAGACAGAGAGAGAGAGAGACAGATAGAGACAGAGACAGAGAGACAGACAGAGAGAGAGAGACAGAGACAGAGACAGAGAGAGACAGATAGAGACAGAGACAGAGACAGAGAGAGACAGAGAGAGAGAGAGACAGATAGAGACAGAGACAGAGACAGATAGAGACAGACAGAGACAGAGAGAGAGAGAGACAGATAGAGACAGATAGAGACAGACAGAGACAGAGACAGAGCCAGCGAGAGACAGTGTATAGATGAAAAATAAAGCAGTCAAACCTCCACCAGGTTGTTTTACATGTAGAAATGTTTCATTGAAGATTGATGAGAAAAGAATGAAATGGTTTTATTTCTTTGTTTGTTTCCTGATCAGATAAAAACATTTGTGACAAAAACGTTTTATTCAGATCAAAGATCAATAATCATCATCAGATTTATTCCAGAGAAACACAATCACTAAGTTCACTTGGTGGAAATCTAGAAAGAAACAGAAGAAAACGCAGCAATGAAAGACAAGCTGCAGTGAAGCAGGGTGATGGAGGGATGATGGAGGGGGAATAGAGGGATGGTGGAGGGATGATGGAGGGAGGATGGAGGGTGGATGGAGGGGAAATAGAGGGATGGTGGAGGGATGATGGAGGGAGGATGGAGGGAGGATGGAGGGATGTTGGAGGGGGAATAGAGGGATGGTGGAGGGATGATGGAGGGAGGATGGAGGGATGATGGAGGGATGTTGGAGGGGGAATAGAGGGATGGTGGAGGGATGATGGAAGGAGGATGGAGGGATGATGGAGGGATGCTAGAGGGATGTTGGAGGGGGAATAGAGGGATGGTGGAGGGATGATGAAGGGAGGATGGAGGGATGATGGAGGGATGCTAGAGGGATGTTGGAGGGGGAATAGAGGGATGGTGGAGGGATGATGGAGGGAGGATGAAGGGATGATGGAGGGATGTTGGAGGGGGAATAGAGGGATGGTGGAGGGATGATGGAAGGAGGATGGAGGGATGATGGAGGGATGCTAGAGGGATGTTGGAGGGGGAATAGAGGGATGGTGGAGGGATGATGGAGGGAGGATGGAGGGATGATGGAGGGATGTTGGAGGGGGAATAGAGGGATGGTGGAGGGATGATGGAGGGAGGATGGAGGGATGTTGGAGGGGGAATAGAGGGATGGTGGAGGGATGATGGAAGGAGGATGGAGGGATGCTAGAGGGATGTTGGAAGGGGAATAGAGGGATGGTGGAGGGATGATGGAGGGAGGATGGAGGGATGATGGAGGGATGATGGAAAGATGCTAGAGGGATGTTGGAGGGGGAACGGAGGGATGTTTGAGAGATGATGGAGGTAGGATGGAAGGATAATGGAGGGAAGATGGAGGGATGATGGAGGGAGGATGGAGGGATGATGGAGGGATGCTAGAGGGATGTTGGAGGGGGAATAGAGGGATGGTGGAGGGATGATGGAGGGAGGATGGAGGGATGATGGAGGGATGATGGAAAGATGCTAGAGGGATGTTGGAGGGGGAACGGAGGGATGTTTAAGAGATGATGGAGGGAGGATGGAAGGATAATGGAGGGAAGATGGAGGGATGATGGAGGGAGGATGGAGGGATGATGGAGGGATGCTAGAGGGATGTTGGAGGGGGAATAGAGGGATGGTGGAGGGATGATGGAGGGAGGATGGAGGGATGTTGGAGGGGGAATAGAGGGATGGTGGAGGGATGATGGAGGGAGGATGGAGGGATGATGGAGGGATGATGGAAAGATGCTAGAGGGATGTTGGAGGGGGAACGGAGGGATGTTTGAGAGATGATGGAGGGAGGATGGAAGGATAATGGAGGGAAGATGGAGGGATGATGGAGGGAGGATGGAGGGATGATGGAGGGATGCTAGAGGGATGTTGGAGGGGGAATAGAGGGATGGTGGAGGGATGATGGAGGGAGGATGGAGGGATGTTGGAGGGATGATGGAGGGAGGATGGAGGGATGTTGGAGGGAGGATGGAGGGATGTTGGAGGGATGATGGAGGGAGGATGGAGGGATGTTGACGGGGAATGGAGGGATGTAAGAGGGATGATGGAGGTAGGATGGAGGGATGTAAGAGGGATGATGGAGGTAGGATGGAGGGATGTAAGAGGGATGATGGAGGTAGGATGGAAGGATAATGGAGGGAAGATGGAGGGATGATGGAGGGAGGATGGAGGGATGATGGAGGGATGCTAGAGGGATGTTGGAGGGGGAACGGAGGGATGTTTGAGAGATGATGGAGGGAGGATGGAAGGATAATGGAGGGAAGATGGAGGGATGATGGAGGGAGGATGGAGGGATGATGGAGGGATGCTAGAGGGATGTTGGAGGGGGAATAGAGGGATGGTGGAGGGATGATGAAGGGAGGATGGAGGGATGATGGAGGGATGCTAGAGGGATGTTGGAGGGGGAATAGAGGGATGGTGGAGGGATGATGGAGGGAGGATGGAGGGATGTTGGAGGGGGAATAGAGGGATGGTGGAGGGATGATGGAGGGAGGATGGAGGGATGATGGAGGGATGATGGAAAGATGCTAGAGGGATGTTGGAGGGGGAACGGAGGGATGTTTGAGAGATGATGGAGGGAGGATGGAAGGATAATGGAGGGAAGATGGAGGGATGATGGAGGGAGGATGGAGGGATGATGGAGGGATGCTAGAGGGATGTTGGAGGGGGAATAGAGGGATGGTGGAGGGATGATGGAGGGAGGATGGAGGGATGTTGGAGGGATGATGGAGGGAGGATGGAGGGATGTTGGAGGGAGGATGGAGGGATGTTGGAGGGATGATGGAGGGAGGATGGAGGGATGTTGACGGGGAATGGAGGGATGTAAGAGGGATGATGGAGGTAGGATGGAGGGATGTAAGAGGGATGATGGAGGTAGGATGGAGGGATGTAAGAGGGATGATGGAGGTAGGATGGAAGGATAATGGAGGGAAGATGGAGGGATGATGGAGGGAGGATGGAGGGATGATGGAGGGATGCTAGAGGGATGTTGGAGGGGGAACGGAGGGATGTTTGAGAGATGATGGAGGGAGGATGGAAGGATAATGGAGGGAAGATGGAGGGATGATGGAGGGAGGATGGAGGGATGATGGAGGGATGCTAGAGGGATGTTGGAGGGGGAATAGAGGGATGGTGGAGGGATGATGAAGGGAGGATGGAGGGATGATGGAGGGATGCTAGAGGGATGTTGGAGGGGGAATAGAGGGATGGTGGAGGGATGATGGAGGGAGGATGGAGGGATGTTGGAGGGATGATGGAGGGAGGATGGAGGGATGTTGGAGGGAGGATGGAGGGATGTTGGAGGGATGATGGAGGGAGGATGGAGGGATGTTGACGGGGAATGGAGGGATGTAAGAGGGATGATGGAGGTAGGATGGAGGGATGTAAGAGGGATGATGGAGGTAGGATGGAGGGATGTAAGAGGGATGATGGAGGTAGGATGGAGGGATGTAAGAGGGATGCTCAAGGGATGTTGGAGGGGGAATGGAGGGAGGATGGAGGGATGAAACACACATACAGACCCACACACTGTGTATTTGTCTCTCTGTGTCTCTGTGTGTGTGTCTGTGTGTGTCTCTGTGTCTCTCAGTGTCCACGTGTCTGTGTCTCTGTGTGTCTCTCAGTGTCTCTGTGTGTGTCTCTGTGTGTCTGTGTGTGTCTGTGTGTGTCTCTGTGTGTCTGTGTGTGTCAGCTGACCTTGGTCTCTCTCTCCTCCAGCAGTGTCTCCAGTCTCTTCTGTGCAGCTCGTCCTTCGTGGTCATCGCTGACGATGAGGATGATGTGGTTCCACCTGAACTCCCTCATGAGGTCGAACCAGACCTGAGCCTGGTGTGAGTAGGGAGGGACCGTCCTCAGGAAGGACAGGTGGATGCTCTGGGGACCACGACCAACAGGTTAGTGTTCAGAACTTCATTAACAAAGACACACAACCAGAGGAGGTGGAACTGTTACTGACAGGAAGTGCTACCAACAGGAAGTGTTACCGACAGGAAGTGCTACCGACAGGAAGTGATACCGACAGGAAGTGCTACCGACAGGAAGTGATACCGACAGGAAGTGTTAGCGACGCTTAGTGTTCACCGCTTGTAGTCGAGTCATGTGACTGATGAGAACCAATCAGGAAGAGAATGTCTGTGTCCCCGTTAACTAAAGTCTCAGTTTTTGTTCAGACTCCAACACAAACCAGAGTTTCAAACTGACACGAGATCAGTTTACACAAGTCTCTGATTCAGAGGCTGGAGACTCCATCAGGCGTAACAGTAGCAACAGAGGCCCCCTGCACACTGACAGAACTTGGTGAAGTACT